>NC_071671.1:16290833-16593863 GCF_028554725.1 Zeugodacus cucurbitae
TGAGTGGCAGCTGCTTGCTTGCGGGTCTGTAAATGGTTGGTTGAACGAGCTAACAGCAATTTCCAGTAGCTTAGTGATGAGGTGAAAATGGACAAAAATCACACAAAAAACAAAAAACAAAAAACAGGGAATATACGTTTCAAAGAAAATTCACTTAAAAGGGGAGTGCACAGGAATTAATAAATGCAAAAACAACAACAACAAGAATTGAAATACAATTGTGCAGCTGGAGAAATGATTGGGTGGATTGCAGAATTTGTTGGTTTAAAAGCTGCACAGGGTGAAACGAAAATTAAAAGAGCAAGAAAATCATCATATATATGTAGTATATGAGGGCTGAGGGAATTCCTGAACCGAATTCACTCATTTTCACCACAAAGGTACACTATATCTAAGACTATACCCTCACTTATATTTCACAGATTAACCGATATATGCGGAATAAATCACACCATATTTTTGAAAAACCTATAATTAGGTATATGGGAGCTAGGGGAAGTTGTGACCCGCTTTTAACCATTTTTGGTACAGAGACACACTATTAGAAAAGAAAATCCCTCTGAATTATATTAAAATTTCTGAGAGATTTACCGATATTTTCGGTGAAAAATTACCCTTAGACACTAAGTTTTTCATGTTCGATATTATGGACCTTGAAAAGTTATTGTCCGATTTCGACAATTTTTCCACAAGTGATGCCACAACTTAATAAAGCATTTGTGTAAAGTTTTATTTCGCCATCTTCATTGGTTCTTAAATTACATTATAAAGAGCGTTCTCTTCAGATGGAATTCAAAATTAAGTTATTTCATTAAAATCGGTCGAGTAATTTCGATCCATAAGTAGGCGACGGCACGCCCATTTTCAATTTTTAAAAACATCTGAATGCAGCCTTTTGCCATTTCTTCCGTAAAATTTAGTGTTTGTGGTGTTTTCGGTTAGTGAGTTAACGCACTTTTAGTAGTTTTCAACATAACCTTTGTATGGGAGGTGGGCGTGGATATTACCTGATTTCACCTATTTTTATGGTGTGTAATGGGGTACGTAAGGGAGTGACTGCAGAAAATTTGCTTATATAGTTTAATTGGTTTGGAAGATATACACAAAAAACATATATCCAAATACATCCAAACATGACTCTCCCTAGTGCAATCCCTTGTGCCAAATTTTATAGCTTTATTTATGGCTTAGTTATGGCACTTTATATTTTTTCAGGCTTTAGAAATTTTATGGACGTGGCTGTGATCCGATTTCGCCCTTTTACGAATGCAATCTCCTTATGGTGCCAAGAAACATGTGCCATGTTTATCAAGATAGATTTTACTCAAGTTATCTCTTGCACAGACGGACATCCGGATTTCAAATCTAGTCTTCACCCTTATCACTTTGGTATATATAACTCTATATCTAACTCGATTAGTTGTAGGTGTTACAAACAACCGTTATGTGAACAAAACTATTATACTCTCTTAGCAATTTTGTTGAGAGAGTATAAAAACCGGAGGTTCGAGTCCACCAAATTATGTATATGAGGACTAGGTAAAGTGCTCAAGCGAAAGATCACTTAAATTAGTTAAAATATTCCGCAAATCAACTCATGGAACGAAGGTTCTCATGTCCAATATCCAGGGGACTTTAAAAAATACATAGCTGCCAAGAACCAAGTATTATATACCAAAATGTTTCTGAGGTGAGAGCTTTGAGATATGTACGTTAAACCTATTTCAGGATGGAACTACGCCCACATTTGAATTATTTACATACTCTAATGTCTACTCATATATATTTTTCACTGTGTATTCACACATCTCACCTCTCAAGACACGTATACAATAATACAAAATGGAATAAAAAACATGCAATACCACAAATTGAATGACTAACATGGAAATGGAATCAAAATGAACCAAAGATGAGTTAACTGAATTAAAATCCATTGAAAGGATAAAAGCAAAATGCGAAACCTGTATATTTACCAAGAGCAATAAGAAAAATTTCAAAATGGGTTAAATGAAGTGGTAAAATTAATAAACACAAGAGAACAAAAATAGAGTGATGAATGCGAAAATAGTTTGATGTAAGTATAAATGGCAGTATGAGGCCACAGTTTTCCGTCTAAAAGGGGCGCAGACTGATTTTCTTAAATAAAAAGTTAGAGATATTTCAAATTTTTGATAATCAAAGATATTTTTTGTTTAGCAGTCTAAAACGAATTTTGTTAAATATATTTCAGCAATTCGAACATTTGCTTTTGAGTTCTAAACCTATAGTTTACAGTCAATATGTCACGCACAAACGCATTTAATTTACTGAGCGTACTATTTTGGTATCCACTACAACTACAACAACTTATGATGAAATGAGTTTCTGTCTAAATATGAAAATGAATGAGTATTTCAGCTGCCGAGAAAGTGAGTGATAGTCTCTAAATTTGGATTGTTAAACTAAAAATTGGGTCAGTTGAGAGTGTCTACGTCTGTTTCGTTTCGCTAATTAACTTGGTTCTATATTTTTATTATTTCATTTTATAACTCGTTGCATGCATTACTATTCTGTATTCAGTTGTAGTAGCTTGTTTCTACGAGGGATTCGCCTATAGAGCGACTATAGAGCAAAGTAGAAATATATTTCTAAGATTTGTTGCTACTGTTTAGTCGTTATCTTTTTGGTTCTAAAAAGAAGAGTGCTGTTTCCATCAAATATTGTGCAGTTCAATGTCCAGAGTGCGATGAGTGATTATATTTTTAGGTTTGAAGGTTAAAATTTGAATTGCTTTGGAGAAGAAATATAATCCACATTTTTTTTGTAAATTTTCTATAAGAAATGTTCTTTAGTTGTTTGTTTGGTTCAGGAAGAAGGTCGACATGTCTCGAATAACAACATCAAATTTGTTATGTGTTTGTGTTTATGTCTGAATTCGTTTTAGATCTTCCGCTTCCGTTCTACCTAACCTATAGAGTAGAAACCTCCGGTGTAAGCAAGGTGTTTAATCTCGATTTTATTAAGTTGTAGATGGTAGATTTTAAGGTCTCCCCACAGTAACAATTTCTCCATTCGCTGCTTGTTATCTAGTATTCGAAAAAGACCTGAGTTCATCGTCTAGGGAGAATAGTTTATTTATCAATAGATAAGATTACGGGCTTGTTAACCGAGACGTAGATCATACTTGAGCAGTTGTAAGACCGATATTTTCTGATTCCAAAAATTCAAAAAAAAAAAAAAGGGAACAAAAATACGTAATGTATTAACGAAGTTTTCGTGGCCCTTATATTTATTACAAATCTGTTGTTCCGACAATTATTTCATTTCACTGAAGGCAAGATGTTCCAATCTCAGTCTGATGAAAGCTGGGCAGCCGAACGGATAGTGTAGGATTGTTTTCACCTTTCCTTCTTCTGGACAACTTTGACATTTAACGTCTGTCAAAACGCCGTTTTATACTCGGATTAAACCCTACTAATTCCAAAAATTTAAATTTTCTGATCTAAAAATGGTCATTCTGAGATGTCTCCATTTTTCATTGACCTATCCGAGATTATGCGATTTGGGAATAAAAAATCAGAAAGGCATACGTGAGCTTATGGAATGTATTTGTATTCCCATTTAAAAAGAAGAAGATCCAATGTAATGGTCGGAATTTTATGTTTTACATAGTTCCAAGCTTTTTAAGTGTCTTTATAAAGTCCATGCATATGTAGAATGCTTCAGTATTATTACTTCCTTATTCAACGTTGCCTTGATCATTTTCTTTATTTAAATATTTTTTCATACTTTAGCGATTTCCTTGTCTCAGATAGGTGTCTTTCGAACTCTTCGATCTTATTCCGGGAAAGGGTCTTTTCTTATTTTCTCTATAATAGTTCTAGATTTGAGTGGATAGTGTGGTAAGCTTTTATAGTTTAGGCAAATTAACGAAATCTCTGTTTTGGTATAAAGCATGCTGCGAAAAACATTTTCGTTAGAACATCTGTTACATTTTTACCTTATTGCCAAATCGGTGAAATATTGGGCCTATCTCATCAGTGCAATAATACTTGAATTTTAACCAGACATTGCGTCTTCGTCAACATTTCATTTCAATTAAATTAAATTTATTTGCCTTTTTGCTACGAGAATCTATTGATTGAAAGAGTTGAATTTTTGCGGTAAATTTTCGGGTAACACAGTGCGTATGATTAACTTTAATAGCTGCAGGCGAGTAAGCAAGCTCAACTTGCAGCACAAATTTAACGCTGCGAGTTAAACAAAACACACTCACAGACATGCAACACACGGGCAATGTGACAATCAACGACAGGATTTTAGGAATATACGCACTTACATGTAGCCACACATACCTTGGTGTGGCACGAAAATCGCCGCTGCGTCATCACTACCCATTGCAGTAGTCAAGGTTTTATCAGCAAAATCGCACAACTTCGGATATCATCAGCAGGAAAGACAGAATGGGAAACCTGTTGGTCACCACGGTCACTTGATTGAACTGTTTTGCGTGCGTGCGTCCACGGCGTATGAGTAACATATGGCGCGCGGCATAATCAACAGCAAGGCGCATGTTGTGCTGTTGTTGTCATTGCAGGTATTTTTTTTTGCGTATTTTTGTTGCTTTTCATAGGCAGTCGCCGCATTGTACAATATGCAGTTTGCCAAAATGTGCGGCCTGCTGCTATTGTTGTTGTAATACCTTTATGCTCATCTGTAGCACCTTGCCACTGCTTGTGGGGTGTCTGTGTGTGCGTTGGTGGTCGAATTTTATGCGCCATAATTGAAACGTGATTATGACTTCATTTTCGTTGCGTCGTCGTGTTGTGTGCGCGCCTGTGTGTAGGCAACAATTGTTGTTTGTCCCGCTGTTGCAATGTGAATGCGCTTGTGTTGTTGTGGAGTATGTTGTTCGTGTGCTGTGCAACAGGATGCAAGCGTTTTTGCATATTTTCAATTGTCATCACGTAATCCTACGGACGGGTGGCAACCCTACACAGCACGACTCACTTGAGGATAGCCAAAATTTCCGTCAATGGTCAGTTGTCTGCCTGATTGAGGGGGGAGGTGGGTGTGCGGCACTTACATGCTTATGCATATATACTGGCGTTATACATAGGTACTGTTACTATTTGCATGCCCCCCAGTAGTGGCTGTTATATAGTGCAAAATACATTTGCTCCCCTCACTCTCACTCCCTCTCGGTCTCATCTATTATTGTGAAATTATTTCATTTTATCTCTTGTGAAATTGTTGTTACTCCTTTGTCAACTCATCACTGAGCTCAGCTGTCACAATTTGAATGAATCTGTTGAGATTTTCGTTTGGAATTATAAATGGTCATTCTGTTATATGTATGCATATGATTTACATTTGATAATTTCAATTTTCTGTTGTGAAATTTCGGTAAAATGTTTATAGGTAGGTTTAGTTGGTTGGTGGACCAAGTAGAAAATGTGTCTTTCGGATTTCAACACTAACCTAATATCACTATAAAAATATTGAATTTTTTAAGCAACCTGTATAAATATTATAATTTTTTTTAAGATTTAAGCTTTGATTTTTGTAATTTGAACTTTTATAAAGCTTACGCGAGCTTTTCTGAAGTTACGTTTTTTTAACACTCGCAATAAAACTGTTTTCAATGTGAAGGAGAAAGTTTAAGTGACACAGAATGTAATTATTAGCCTTAATAACCAAAAAGGCGGAGATCGCCTGAATATATGAGTATATTTCATAAATATAAATATTTCATAAATGCAAAGATACAAAGATCTTTGCTGGAGTAAATTTTACAAAAGTTATGGATTTTACTGTAGATCTCTCGGAATCATTCAACAGTGGTTCTCTCCATGGGCCCTTGTGTCTTGCATGGGCTCACCCAAAAATCTGCCAAGGCTGTTTGATTTCGATATCAGCTAGTTGAAAATTTGAAAATTAAATAATTTAGACTTACCGCATAAAAACTCTGTGGAATTGGAATGCTAAGAACTTCTAGAAAAAATGAAAAAATGAATCTGAGGTCATTAACCTCACTTGAGCTCAAGTGATTATTCCCGAGCTAGAAGGGCCATTCGACCGAGCAAGTCATAAACTACGTAGCCCCTATACGGTCGACTGAATGCAGTAGAACGCAGCTAGAGAAGATATAGAATTGTCAAAATACAGCTCTCCAAAGAGCCATAGGTTGCAATATCTGTTGCTGGAAGCTGAGCTGCCTCCCATCAAGTGTTCCATCCTGAAATACGTCGACGATTTACAGAACTATAACAACCGGACTTCGGACACGACAGAATTTCGATAAACACTGAAAGACATTCACAAAAGAGCTATTAACAGCTTACCTGACTTCCTCCCCGTGAATGACGTACTTGTAGTCAAATCCCCACCAAATGCAGATATCGAGCTCGAGTTGTCTCACGAAACTGGAGTGACTCTCGCGCAAATTCGTTATGGATACAGTAGTAGAAGAAACTCCTACCTACTCAGACTGAACCCGAGCATATGTGCTGTATGCAAAGAGTCCCCGCATGGCCTGGCCCTAACCACCTCTTTGCATGCCCAATTAATCCCACCTAAATAACACCCCTTTCCTTTTGGTCCGACTCCGTCGAACAACAACCGAATAAGTACAGATTGGTGACCAGCAACCAAGATCACGTAATTACCAAGATTCAGTAGTAAATCGTAAAATGATAACAAAACTCCGATTCGAGTCTGTCGATGTAAGATAAGGTTTTTCTCGCAAACTTATCAACTTTACAGTTCCTTGCAATTTCGGGGTGACTTGAGACTCTTATATAAACCTTGCACCAAAAAGGATGATGAAATTGGTAAGAAGGATTACCATATCTTCCCCTCTAGTGAACTCAAGGGCACTATCGCTCTCTGGCTATTGGAGTGAATAATCTATTGCTCGAAGAAGGTTGTACTCCAGAGAGGTAGATTCACTGCTACTTTAATGGAAGCTACCTGTGTTTGAATGACTCTGCCATCAATAATTTTCTGCAGCTTCGACACTTTTCCATCTTCTAAAACTTTCGCTTGATCGCACATTCCATCCATATATTGCAATGGACTCAAAACCACAAGGATCTCGGAGTGTTCAGACCTAGAGCTGTTTAGTTCCGCCGTATTTTAAAGTCATTATATCGTTAAACCGTTTATACTTTCTGCTTTTTTGCTTTCCTTATAGCCTCGACCTCAATTATCTCACTCAATTCCACGCTCTGGCCGCACGACATTATTTTAAAAATTTCTGAGTTGAATTTTTCTCTTGACAACCCCTGGAGTCTTACAACGCAGAATGTCGTCGCGCACAAGAAACTTTCATTTCACAGTTCACAAGAAGCCACACTTAATTTAATAGCGGAATGTTTGGCTTTTAATTCAAAATAATACATTGCTATTGCTTCGAGAAACCTCCCCTTCGATCCGCACACAACAGCGCTGTCTATATGCATATGTGAAATTGCCGCGTCATGAAACCTCCTACTGTCACAGCGCTGTCAACATAAGCGCCCAACAGCACACTCCGTTAGCGTTTGGCCGTGGATCACAACAAAAAACAATAATAACAACAACGGAAAAAATCTAACACATGTCTAACTGTAGCAGCTGAAGTGCAGCTACAATTTTCCATTATTTGCATATGCTTTTTGCGCAATAAAATTACTGTTGTTGTTGGTGGTGTTGTTGTTGCCGCTACTTATTCACTATTTCTTCACTTAGCATACAATATAGACAATTTTCTTTTTTGCTTGACGCTTTCTGCCACGCCAACACAATTTTCCAAGAGGTTATAAATTTATAAAACATATCGAAGGGCGCGACCGAAGCGTGCAATATGTGGGGGTGGAGTGCGGTGCGGTGCAATGCCAGTGTTGCATGTGCGGAATAGCAAAAATGACAACGGCTGCCGTGCAAATATTTATTAGAAATGTGTGCAGACACACACCCAGTGGTGTTAAGAAAAATAGCATAGTTGGAAGGAACCGTCTCTGCGTTTGTATGGTGTCTGATCTGAGACTCTTGGAAATTCAAGTTCCTGTTGCAAGAGGATTATATATTTATTGTAGAGAATTCAATATTTTAGATATTTTCTTTTGTTCATCTTTTAATATTCGCCATTATCTGCCGATGAAATTCGTTGGTGTTTCTAAAATCGAAGATTGTGGATGATAATATGAGCCTAGCCTGGCTAAGTGGGTTCCCTGAAAGATTCTATAAGTAAGCCATTATATCGATAATAAGAGATGTCTTACATATAATATTAGCCTAAAATTATATTATATTATAAACAATGCAGATTTTAGTGGGTCTTCAGACGTTCTGTTAATCCGAGAAACAGTTTTCGAGCACATTAAGGGATCATATATAGTGAAGTGAGCTCAAGAATTTATCCTATCACATCTCATTAAACTTAATCACGCTTCCGGGGAAACATAGCTTAAACTATACTCATTCTGCTGCTATTCTGCTGCTATTACTTTCCCCAACACTGTGCTTCTGTGCAGCCATGTGTGTGCATACGTTGAATATGTTCTGCTGGATGAATCGCGTTTCCGTTCTTTTTCCGCTTCTTAGCGCTATGCCATCATTGCTGTCTTCCTACATTCAACCCTCCCCCCGCACCGACGTTGCTCGTTATTGTGCCCCACCTCCGCACTTGTCTCTAAATATCCGAATGCACTTTGCATGCTATTGTAAATTTGTGTTTATTATTGTTATTGTTTTAGCTTTGCACATTGTTTTTGTTTTGCAACATTTTTTGTTTCACACTAATGTGTATACGGGGTTTGTTTGTTGCTGTTTTTGTTTCCATATTTGTTGTTGGTTTTATTTTTCAGAGTACAACAACAACGATTTGTGCTGCTTCAGCGTTGCATTTTGTTATGGTTTTGCTGCACCATCATACCATTTCTATGTTGTTGTTGTTGCTGTTTTTGTTTTCGTTCTTACTTATAACTTCGTGTTGTTGCTCTTGCAGCTTACCGTTGTACTTTTTATTGTGACTTTTCGTTTGTTTTTTGTTTTTTTTTTGGTTTTTGCTTTTATTTTGGTTTTTATTGTTTTAGCCTTCTGCTTGGCACTTTTCTTTTAAGTTTAACAAGAAATTATGCGCACAATAAAAGAAATTATGCGCGTCGTGAGAGCGTGAGATATGCGCACCAAACAGTTGTCATACCAACTTCACACGCCGCGCCACGGGCAATGCCACTGTCATTGGTGCAAACTTTTCGCCTACTTTGTCTGCGCTGCTTTTCCGCTTCGCCCAGCAATTGCTGCCAGCGAGCGCTCTATTACCCGAAGCATCAGCAGCTCCACATATATACATATATGCATGTGAGTGTCGGTGGGTACGTGAGTGTGACTGGAAATGTGCAATTCCCCTGACGCTGCTTTATCTAGTGTTAGTTGGCTGGGAGTGAATTTGCTAAAGTCGCACAGTGTGTGGTTTCCGAATGCAAGTGGTCTTATGAACTAGAGACATACTCTTTTTCAGCTGGTATCTACTGGGATCTCTCCAAAAAATATTTCGCAATATCCACCGATTATTTTAGAAGGCTAATGTAAGGTGTTTCAATCTTAGTCTTACGAAAGCAATCCAGAAACAACTTCGATCGCAAGAACACACAGTGGACTAGCTAGGGATTTGACAGGGATCAGCATTTACTGAGGGTCATAAGGACCTAATGACGGTGGATGTATAGGAGGTTGACCATCGTTCGCCAAGCTCACAGATATGCATTAATAGACCACAAGACGACACCTGAACTCCTATCCGTTCCCAATCTGATTATATCATAAAAGTATTCTTGCAAGGAGTTTTACGAAATGTGATTCCGACATGTCCAGGAATTATTCATACAAGGCTTGCCATCATAAAGTTTGATGGAATTAATAATAAGGATGAGCACATCTTAGGTTCTTCAAGTTAAGGCCTTATGTTCAGTCTGGTCAAGATCAGTATCGATATCTTGCTTAACTTTAGTTAAACTTATGACTGTCCAAACGTCTAACCGAGTATTTTTAGAGCTCTTGTGGCGTAAGCCATCTTTACTCGCTTTACTAAAAGAAGCCAGGTTTCCAATTGACCGGGTTCTGGGTTCATAACAATAGATTCCTCTAAGGAATCATAAAGTATCTTGCCAGTGACGCTCCAGAGAAACCGAGATACCGTCTACATCATTAAGGGTTGTCTCTTCATGAACAGCAAACCGATAGTTTCCGTGAAGTAAATTAGAATTACCAAAGGTTCATCAATACTTTTTCCCAATACTAAAAACCGCTTAGCGTTCGTTTTGATTCCTACATATACCAGTACTTTGGTGGTATATCTCCTCTCTCATCTTGATCTCGTTCTCGTCGACTGATGAAGTTAAACCAAGAGCGTGGATTTAGCCTCGCGGAAGTAGGAATGGAGTTAAGAATGAAATTATTTCACCATTCTTCGACTACTTTAATCCAAACATAAACTTTCGGAGTCGGCTTAAAATTGAAAACTATACTCAGTACAAAAAAAAAAGACGCGCTCCGTATTTTATTTGATGTAATCAGACATCCGAGCTTTACTATACTCTTCTAGTTTAATAATAATTCCGACTGAAGTCCATGGTATCGCTACAATCATTCTATCCAAGTTGATGTTATACCTCCGATATATCGACCACCGGAGCCTCAAATTAAACATACTCTCTATTTCTAACGATCCAAAATTATCCACAGTAAGTGGATTGCATTTGTAATGTAGCTGCTGTCGCTGAAGCTGTTGTGACTGCGTTCTTTGTCTCACTTCTTCCGCCGCCTTTGTTGCATTGTGTGTAGCGCGTCGCTTTGTTTGAAGTTATGTTACGGTAAATTAAATTTATGAGGACAGGCGTTTTTCCTTTCGTTTCCGTGCCGGTAAATTCAGCTGCTGTTGCCTGGTGTCTTCAGCACAGCAGCTACCGAAAAATGAAGCGAAAAATTTTCGTTTCATTCAAAACGTCGGGCGGGTAGGTGGACGACACGGAACATGGAGAAGATGAGGAGAGTGGGCATTGTAGTAATGAGAAAAGCAGCAAGTATGCCAAACAAACACAGAGATATGTAAAATAATAGATAACTTAATAAATTGTGATAAAGCGTTAAGTAAGAAATTTGATTACAGAATTGTGTGCCATGAATCTACAGTGTCATGGACTTACAAGGATGTAGTGCTAAGTTTTTGGAGAAATAATACGCTACTGCGGCGCAAACAAATAAGGCAGAAAAGTAAATGTAATTCGTTCTGCTTATTTTGATGATAATTTTTCCGTTTGTTTATTTATGAAATAGAACTTTCTCGAAAAGATTGTAGGAAGAAAGTTTTCGCTGTCCCTTTGGGTCAAATGAAGAGTTAACGGTTTCCTTGAAGTAAAGAAACGGATGTTCGTAGCTCTTCAACTCCATAATAATTTCGGAAAGAAATATTAATGAAAAAACTACCAAAGAAAACCAGTAGACAGGTTTGAGATATTTACTCAAATGAGCTCTGAGTCTAATGTGATCGATCGTCTGCTACACTATACTGCTCTTCACATGAACCATCGAACACGATCCACATCATATTCTGCGTTCATTTCTGTGATGATTAATTAGTTTACTTACAATTCTGCCCAGCTTAACCGTAAATACACGAAACAGCGGTGTATTTCATTTTTGGAAATCGGATGATTTTAACGTATTCAGTAAGCGATTTTTCTTCACTAGATCAAGCGGAGTGTGAGTTTTTTCTTATTGAAATGGGTAATAAGAGTTCACTTCTTCTTCTTCTTTGGCATTATAACCTTGGGTCGGATGCCAGTTGTACGTCCTAAAGGTAGTCAGGTCCCTATGCATTTGGTTCTTCCATTCGATGCGTGGGTGACCATCGCCCATCGCCCATGTTGTCCAACCATGGATCTCGAATCGAATGAGCATCATCTTCCATATGTACGACATGGATTAACCAACATTTTAGTTGGATTTTTATGCACTTAACTGTAGTCATGTCGCCGTAGATCTCATACAGTTCATGGTCGCATTTTCTTCGGTACTTCTCGCTCATATCTCCATCGTACTACTCCAAAAATCTTGCTGGAAAGTGTTCTCTCGAATGCTCTCAGTACCTTCTCATCTCCGGCTGTTATCGTCTATGTTACTGTGCCGTATAATAGGACGGGAATAATGAGAGACTTATAGAGCGCATTTTTTGTTTGTCGAGAGAGGGATCTTCTTCTCAATTGCCTACCGTCCCAAAGTTGCAACTGCAAGGGAGTTATTATCCGCTTGATCTCCCGGCTTAGATTGTTGGTGGAATTTATGCTGGTTTTGAGATAAACAAAATTCTTAACTTTTTCAAATGAATTGCTGACAACTGGAAAAAACTGCGCTGACGGCTCTATTGGTAAGACGACCTATGATGTCAATTTCATTCGTATATTCCAGCAACATTGTCCTGTTAGATTATAGTGCCACTGCGGTTCAGAAATGGACCGACTGTGACTAATGATAGACGTTGCCGGGTATGCACATTATTTCTTGTGGGGCAGAATCATCGCAAAGGTAGTCTGGAATTGTAAACAATATAAACCGAATCATCTTTGTGAGTCCCTGAGAGTGCTTTCATTGAAGTTAGGGTGGAAAATTGAGCAACAAGTTGAATCGAAGTTAATCGACTATTCTGTGGGTGTCTAGATTTCCTTTGGTCCAGTTTATCCTTAAAGATGACGAAATGGTCTGAAAATTAAACTAAAAAGGATCTTAATAATAGCTATAACTTTTACCGAGAACCTTTGAATATGTTTTTACCTTCGCAGTACTAAAATGTTCGATAGATTCGCTTAGTTAAAATATTCTCAACCAAGTGGAGAGTTATAATATTCCCCTCACTCCGAAAACCTTCTCCACCACTTTCCTCGACTGTCACTTCTTATCTGGCGTGCTACATTTGCATCCGCTGCAGCTGCAACAGACTTTGGTAATGCCAACGACCATCAGCATAACGTTGCCACCTACAATATTAACACTATTTTCTAGCGGAAGAATTTAAAATCTGCACAGGTTGTGTGGTGTGACAGCGGGCGACAGCTTTAGAAGTTCCGGACCGCCCCCAAAAAAAGAAATCTACAGCAAGCGTGCAAGGCTGTCGCAGGTGAAACGCATCGAGTTGTTTGTGGTGCGCGCTGATAATTTCGAATTTGCTACAACAAAAAATAAAGTTAAAAACGGAAGACTGGAGACACTTACCTTCTAGCGTCGGTTACTTATGGTTTCCGCGTGAAAAAATCGCAAGCTGCTGCCGCCCGTCGCCCACCGTCTCGCTTCTTTCACTCTTTCGGAAAAGTTTTGGCAAAACTTGGCAGTCAACGGCACATGTGACATGTTCCCAGTTGTTGCCGCTGCCGAGGCGCCACATCAGGCGCGACAAGTCCATCCAGTTGCATTTGTGGCTGGAGACGGTGGCAAGGCAGCAGACTGACTGTTGTGTTGGGTGTATGCAACTTCGGCTGAGTGAAACTTATTTGTATTGCTGTTGTGGTTGTTGTTGTTGCGTCACAACGTTCAATGTTTTGTCATCTGCATTTGGGTTCGCACCTTTTTTGCCCAAGTTTGGTTGCAGCATATTTTCAGTGTGCTTTTGTGGTTTGGTGGCAGCGGCGGCGGTGGCGGTAGCATACATTTGCTTTCTTTAAGCTACTTAAAAATGTTGCAAGTAAATGTAAATAAGCATGCATATGTATTGTGAGTTAAGCCCTTGTTGTGATAATATGCGCTGCAACAGCGACAGCACTTACTTACCACACGAAACACCTACACAAACACAAACAAAAGCAAAAATAACACAGAGAAACAGTACAGAAATGATAAAAAGGCAGTGAGTAAAATGGTGAGCGAAACCAAAAGAGGATGTGGCAACTTCACATGTCTGCCGGGGCGTGCCACATTGCATTGACATTTCGAGATTCGTGCTTGTTGCCTTATAGATATGTCGCTTTTTCGTTTTGTTGTTGCTACAAACGAGTATTTGACACGTGCAACGTGGGAGAATTTGTACTACGTTGCTGCCACTCAATTGATAACACAAGTTTCCGAGTCTTAATGCCACCGCATTGCACTTTTCGGCACTTTCGTTTCTGCAGTTTTTCAGCAGTTTTGTTTTTTTTAATTTGTTGTAATTTTTTGTTGTTGTAATGCCAGCAACGACTTATCGCTTGCCACACAATTAACATGCAACACACTTTTACTTTGTCATATATTCAACATTTTGAAGTGTCTTTTAATTAACACTTTTTTAGAGCCCGTTGTAGACTAGGGATTGAATGTCCTGCTCCGGTTAAAATAATGAAGTATGACGTCCTTATAATGTATAGAACATATGTGCAGTGGTATTCCTTCACTTTCAGAATTATAAAACATCCGCACATTTCTAAGATATGCAACGGTTTCTACGAAAAATCTCTCAGACGTTCAGAGAGAGTCCTGAGTTTGGTCTTATTTACTTTCAAATGATTAGTTCCTTAGACCCAGCAATTTATTTCGAGTCACCCATTATAACTAGTGCCTTGGCATTCACTCTTTATTTGAAAAATGTCTGCCGGTGTGCCTCAGTGCTAGTTCTGATTAGCAGAATTTATTTGGGAGCGGGCGTTTCGTTGTACCAATCTGTGGTATTGCTATTTTGCTTCGTTTGTTCTCTAGACCTGCAAATCACAACATAAAATTATAACTCCAATGAAAACTCACCGGATGAGGTCCCTTCCCTTTTAGATATCGCAGTTGAAATATATGTGCGTTTATAATAAAGATATATGTATCTCTACAGCGAATCGTTAACTTCGCTAAAACTCCAAAGAAGAACTCTCCAAAGTCCCAACATATGCATTATATGGTAGTGAAAATTTAATGTCCGTTTCGTTGAAAAATTGCTAACGGTACGGTAAATGAATATTGAAATAGATATTCCAATGTAGGATGATACTTGAATAGCATATGTCTCGTCAGGCTAACAGTGATATATTAGTAGAGTCCGACCGATTAATAGACCTTCGCAACAACATCGGCCAGTATTCGCCGATAAATTGAGCATCAGCATCGGCTCATTATTTGTCAATTGGCCGATTAATCGACATCGACATAGGTATCGGCATAGGCCAAATCGAATATCGGTCGAACATTATAAATAAATCAGTCTTTACTTTCAGCTGCCGAAGTTGGCTATGCCGTTCTTTGCTTATAATGTTTTATAAAGACTTAGGCTCGGTAGCCAGTTCCTTGTTTAGAAATATCTTCCTCTTTCGGTCCCTAATGTGCTCTAGATACTTGTGGCTTAAAATGAAACTGTCTACTATTCGCACTAGTCCAAAGTAGTATTGCTTCAAACAACGCTTGAAGAAGCTGAACGGCATTGAGATGCTTATTAAAACTGTGCTCCAGGCAGCGCACGAGTGTTCAAATGGTTCATTTTTCATTTCCTTGTATAGCGATTAGACTAACTAAATTTACGCGGTGAGACTTCGTATTGGCTCAGCGGATTGCCTTTATTGCCGCTTGGCTATCTTCAAGGAAGTTGCTGGTTAAAGTGGATGTCTGTACGACGTCTTTGCGTGTCCCTCAACTTGTCTTTAAATACGACAATATTTAGTTTGATCCTACTTTCTTTGTTAGGATTGCCACAGAAGACACCTGCTCCTGTGCTTCACTGATTTATTTAACAGATTTTTCAAAATCTGATGAAGAAATTCTCATATTGATTTACTTTTCCCAAAAACTCGTTCCTAAACAGTCAGCATTCCCGCTTTGAGGCTTAACAAGAACATAACGCACACATAAGCAATTCAATTTGGTTTTCACAACTGCAAATTTCACGGCTGATCCAATTTAAATCGACCCCAATTATGCGGTTTTCCAATTGTTCACTATTCAATGCCACAAGTTATTACTTACCCCTGAATAATTTTCACCCAAAACAAAACACAAAAAAAAAATAAAACTGAATATAAAAATAAATTGGAAAGCAAAATCGTAAGATAAGCAGAAAAACGAGAAGGAGAAAGTGGTTGCCGAAGTAGAGTTGAAGAATTATAGCTTGTTTACATGAGTGATCAAAACTTAAAAGTAAGAAAGTTCAATACCGCTGCATAATTTATGTATATAAAATCCGTAAGAAATCGCATACAAAAAAAAAAAAAAAGAAATAAGACAAAATGTTCGGAAAAGTAGAATCATACTAAATATAAATAGTGTGGGGGAAGACAAAAAAAGCAGCAGCAATACGGAAGCGCCGCCGGTTGAGGTAAGTGAAATGGGGCGCACCAAGTGCCAGTGGGTAAGACCAAGCTCTTGTCTGTGGCTGAACTTATCTCCTACACGCAACCGACCCTCCAGCCAACCAACGAACCAACCGACCAGCCAGCCAGTCAGCATGTCACCCACAAAACTTTGCACAGTTGCAAACATCAACGAAAAACTTTTTCCCCCCCAATGCATGCCAAATCAGATTCATTACAATTCAATCGTTTCGTAAATCGCTGAAAACTTTCGCAAAATCTACACGCACACACGGCCATGTGTATAGGCATGTAGAGCAGGTAGTACAGTAAACCGATTGCGTGTGTGCGTAATGTTGTCTTATTGCTGCGATATTTTAGCTTTGCCGCTGTTTTATTGCTTCACTTTTACTTGTTAGACTCGTGTTGGGAATACGGTCGACATTGACGTTGACTGAACAAGTGTAACGGCTAGGAATGTTACGTCTGCTGAACAAGTGAAACGCCAGTTAAAGTTGACTGAACAAGTGGAACATTCTTGGTCAGATGTTAGAAGAAAAGGTAGGTTAGATAGGTAAAATATTTTGGAATCCGTCTTAGATGGAACTACTTAGTATAGATTAATTCAAAAAATGTTTACCTAAAGTCAGTTAATACCTAATGGGTTGCTGAATTCTGAAATGTTTCATTCTTTCCGCGTTGGGATAGCCGAGTTCATACTTGAAAACTGGAAATTAAAGACTTTTGAAAGTGAGTTCTTAAATCAAAGATTGAAAGGGTTCTACTTTGATAAATTTAATACAGTATCCTCTGGTTTTGAGGTGAATTCGACTTAAAAGAAAGCAATCCAGGAGCCAGTCAGAGGCTGAAGGAACTTTTGCCGAAACGACGGTTCATGGTAGATTGATCAAGATGTCTAGACGGATGGGTTTTTTAAATTTCAATATGATTAAAAGGATCAGTTAACCTACTTGAAAACGAACTACGAAAATATTTAATTTGGTGTGTATGAGCTCCGGAGATGGCATTATCCTTGAATCGATGCTTCTTTTGTTATCTGATTGGTTAGTACTTACGATAATACTGAGTTGAAAATGATGAAATTTGACATAAGTTTGAGTAAGTAAAATGAGTACCTAGGCTCTCCATATTAACGAATCATCTAGGCGTTCAGTCCTTTTTCCTTGTGTCTTGCTTACGATATTAAGGGTTGTAAATAAGCTTTCTTATTGACTGCCGAGATTCTATAGCTTTTAAAAATCGAATTTGTTCTATCTATCTATCTATCGGATTCTATTAGAATATCGAACCACTTTACCGCGGTGAGCGCCGTCTATCGTAAATTGATGTATGATATGATGATTGGACTTAGACTTATACATATATTTATTTCCTCTCATAAACTTATTTGCCCGTTATCATTTTCAGATTTTGTTAACCTCCGTTTAATGCTGTTAAACTCTAGCCATATCACTTTCGCATTTCCACTTCCGTATTTCGAATTTCACGGGACCCTCAGATCCACTCAAAAGTTCACACTCCCACACCACGAATAATTATTAATGCCTCACACCGAAAACGCTTTATTCTTCGTTCGGCCTTTCAATGCTTTTGATATTTGCATTAAGTGCCACTTAACATGGCATTTCAATATTTTATGCAAAATAAAAGGATAAACTGTTCGTGTCGCCTGCGCCTCATCCACCGCAATCCAGTTGGATAGCGATTGAGCAGTTTTTAAAGTCTACCCCCACTGCAGATCGTCGTTAACGACATACGTTTGTAGGTTTGAGGAAATCTACGAAAGCATCCCGCCTCCCAACGCAAAGGACTCACGGGATAAGTGTTTTGTTTGACGCTAGTTGCTTTGCGGCTATGCGCACTAACAAAGAAACAGGCACACACATGCAATATACTACATACTTCAGCGGCAAACTCTTCAACTTGGGAGAAATTTAAATAATAAACTTCGAAGGCAGTCTTCGACTGAAGTCAGTCATTCACTCAAATGCTCCATCGTCATTCCCGTCGTCTCCGTCAATTGAGCTGCTGTGGCAGCTGCTTTTGTTACTTCCGCTATCTGTGTCGGTGTCGTCTTACAACTTTTGGGATTTGGAAATTCGCGCCGACAAGCGCGTTGGCGGAAAACGGCGGTTTCAGCTGCGGTATTGCCAGATTTTCCAAAACATTCTCAATTGCGCGGGTGGCATTGGAGGTGGATTGGTTCGCTGTTGTTGCTGCTGTTGTGCGTGTGTTTATTTTTGCGGCATTGTTCCACCTGTCTATTGAATTTCTTACTGTCTTTATTGATATGGTTTCGCTGTCAGTGATTGACTGATACAGTTTGCGGCTGGAGTGCTTTACATGGCTTTGTATAACTTTGTTTGGGATTTTGTGATATTCTGCAGGAATTTTCGAGTATTTAAATAACATTGAAGAGAATGGGTTGTAACGAACCGTTATATTCTGCTTTACCGTAAGAATTGAGTTTTTAATTACAACAAAAGAAAGTTGGATTTAGAGATAGTTCAGTTTTCGCTTGATGAATTGAAGGCAAGTTTGAGAGCTTAGTTCTCAATGAAGACCTGAAATACTATCAAAATACGTCCAAGGCTATTTTTACAGACATACTTAAATCTTTCTCTCACTTTATCGACCAAACTTTTCGAACAGATGGTCGGCGTTGTCATAAGCAAGTATTTTCAGATGTTTTTATTTGATGCTGTTATCACGGAATCTCCACTGAAGCACACACTCGACTTAGGCCTCTCATTTATCTGATTATTGTAAAATATAGAAAAAAAGGCCGGATTTTCGATGAACTATAATAGAGGCACTATTTTGATTTTTCAAAAGAAAGATAACTTGACTGACTCATAGACTATGCTTTAGTAACCGATCTTTTGAAGTTATTATCTACTAATGCTAAGAAAAAATCCAATGAAACTTTGGTGTGAGGATTAAGTTTTAGTCTAAGGTGAACTGAGAAGTTCAAGAGATCTGATGTGTGGTTTTATATCGCCTTAAAGATAAGCTATTCTTGTACATTACATTGAAGAGTGCAGTGGATCAGAAAGATATCTGCCATTTCTAACAAAAGAATAACGTAGGTCAATTTCTTTCATTTTTGACATTAGTATCTATTGCATACCTAGGCTATCCATGTTTCTTCGCGAAATTAGCTAAATATTATATTTCTCGGAGAGAAAAGAGCCTCACCCGGGACTATCGGACGGTTTTTATTTATATTATACATCTTATGCCACCAATAATTAAACTATTTAGGTCAAGTCACTAAATTCGAATGCTGAATTGCTAATAATTTAAATTCGGTTTTGTTCATTTATATAATAGACTTAGACTTAGCATTTTTGTATCTCATGCAACATTTGCAATTTGGATCTGAAAAATATTCAGAATTTAATAACTAAAATAAAATAATTTGAAGTAATGCTCCCCTGGTAGTGATAATTCTAATAGTGTAGTAATAGTAATGAAAAAAAAAAATTATGGAGTGCTCTCTAGAGTCTTCTCTTTCATTTTTTATGGTGGTCTCTGATGTCATCCCACAAATAACAGACACTAATTTCGTAAAATAACATTATAATATTTTCACTGTGCCTAAAAGTATGCTAAAAAACTATGCTAAAAAATAGGATCCCATTTTTTCCTAAACTTGTAAATAGTACAAGTAATTTGCGTCACAAATTACTGTTAACTAAGTATTTGCCACCATTTGGCAACTCGTAGTTGTGTGCTTGCCCGCACGTGTTTGCGCCAAAATGCACACAATGCAGGATTTTTGCAAATTAAGTTATTTTGTGTGAAACATGAAAAAAATGCAAGCAAATTTTCAGGCATGTAAAACACACAGCATGCAAGCGAGTGCAGCATGCACTGCCACGAATGCCAAGTCAAATACGTGCCAGCGAAGCGTTAATTAGCTGCCAAGCGCTTGATGGGCGAATGTGAAATGAATACACATACCGAAACCGCAGTGGCAAGGACACACAGGCGTTGCATGTGGCAAGTGTAATTTGTTTTTATACTCTCGCAACAAAAGTTGCTAAAGAGAGTATTATAGTTTTGTTCACATAACGGTTGTTTGCAACACCCAAAACTAAACGAGTTACATATAGGGTTAAATACACCAAAAGTGATCAAGGTGAAGAATGGAGTTCAAATCCGGATGTCTGTCCGTCCGTCTTGCAAGCTGTAACTTGAGTAAAATTAAGATATCTTGATGAAACTTGGCACACTTATTTCTTGGCACCATAGGAAGGTTGCTTTTGAAAATGAGCAAAATCGGACCACTGCCACGCCCACAAAATGGCGAAAACCGAAAACACATAAAGTGCCATAACTAAGCCATAAATAAAGCTATGGAAATAAAATTTGATATGAAGGATCGCACTATGAAGGGGCATATTTGGATGTAATTTTTTTGGGGAAGTGGGCGTGGCCCCACCCCCTACTAAGTTTTTTGGACATATCTCGCAAAGCAATAAAGCTATATAAACCAAACTTTCTGCAGTCGTTTTTTTAGCCACTTCTTAATTCAGTTCAAAAATGAAAAAAATGGGATCATAACCACGCCTACCTCCCATACAAAAGTTAGGTTGAAAATTACTAAAAGTGGGTTAATTCACTAACGAAAAACGTCGGAAACACTAAATTTCACATAAGAAATGGCAGATGGAAGCTGCACTCAGATTTTTTTTACAAAATGGAAAATGGGCGTGGCGTCGCCCAATTATGGGTCAAAAACCATATCTCAGGAACTACTCGACCGATTGCAATGAAGCTTAGTGCGTAATAGTTTCCTTACATCCCAATGATATGTTGTGAAAATAGGCCAAATCGCTTCACAACCACGCCTACTTCATACTATGTTAATAGTGTGGCAGCCCCATTCTAAAAATCGCCGAAATCGGACCATAGGTTTTTAAGGCCCCATATATCGAACACGAGGACCTCGGTGCTTCTAACCTAATATTATGGTTTCCAACTTTCAATGGACTTTATACAATATATATGACGAATATGTGGGTCAAATTGTGTATTATATAATATAAATCAATTTAAATAAATAAATTGCGAGAGTATAAAATGTTCGGTTACACCCGAACTTAGCCCTTCCTTACTTGTTTGTTTTTATTTTTACTTTTTATGTGAGTATTAGTTGCTATGCATGGTTTAAGGTAGTTTCTTTTTAGTTTCCTATTTCTGGCGGCGAAAAATCAGTGGCATCAGCGTGACATGCATTGTAAAGGAGTGTGGGAAAATGTTAAAATATTGCATACTTCAGGGCGCCGCACATGCATACCAATTGCTGTTACGAATGCAAAGCATTTACTATTGCCCTTGGGGTGTGCGCAAATTAGTTACGGGCGTTAACGACCTTGATGCACTCAGCTAACCGACTCATACTGAGCGCTTACTATAGCGCTGCGCTCCTAAATGTATGCTTAACTATTTTTGTGCTACTTCACGGTGCGCTCTTAATCAGGTGGAAGCAAATTTTCTTTGTTGATTCTTCAGCATAAGCAAATTTGCTAGCTTTTCATTTGAGCGTGTTCGCCAATTTTGCATTTCTCCTACCACGTCGCTACCCCCCCTCTCTCTCTCTCTGTATAAGTGTATATAGTATATCTAGACATACACTTTCATTCAACCGCAAATTCCCGCTCGACTTGCCTGACCGCTTTTGAATTGGCTTGCGCTGCAAGTGAAGTGAAAACTCATCGAAATGAATTGAAGTTCCGACAATGAATTGGCGACGGTGCGGGCATGTTGAGCTGCAAGTCGAGAGCGTGGGGTCAGGTTTGAGTTAGCGCAGCACTTTGTTAAGCTTTACCACTCTAACGGTACTAAATTATGCAACGTTTGACATGTAACTGCAAGTCAGCGTCGTGGCAAGCTAGACGGTGGTGAGGCGGAGAGCAGAAATTATTAAAGCGAAAAAGATTTAGCTTAAATATTTGGCATTGAAATTACGGCCACCAAGCGTATCAAGCAGCGTCTGTGTCGGCGCAGCCAGTCAGCTGTGTTGGTGTGCTGGTTGCAAGTTTAACGCTGCAATGTTGAATGTGTGCAGGAATGACTGCCACAAAAAAAGAAGAAGAAGGAATTTAGTTGCATAGCTGAGTATTGCAATTGAAGCTCAGTAAAGCATATATACCGATTGCCTTAGCTTACTTTCTATGTATGTGTGTGTATGTCTGTTTGTATATCTCTGAAAGGACGATATTATTATGCCACTTGCGGTGCATAGAAGAGCTGTCGAAATGCATAGAATTGGTTTCCTTGCGCTCTACCGCTACTGCGCGCTCTCATCACACACTTATTATGCCACACACATGTATATAAGTTCACACACACACACTGCGCTGCAAATTCAACCAAAACCGTTCGCAAAGAAAGCGGAAAGTAAACAAATTCGGCAACTTTCTTTCTACTTTCAGCTGCAGTCAGTCAACTACGCCGTTTGCATTTTTAATGACCGTCACTTGACACTGCAACAACTATAACCATATCAACAACAACATCAGCTAAGTCACTCTTCCTCGGCTTCTGAAGCCTTCGTAAGCACTGCGGCATTGCCAAACGCCGCAAAGTAGGCTATAATGCATTCATTGGTCGTCAGTGTCGGCACTGTAGGCACTGCGGGCTGCGGCAAATTAGGTTTTGCCACCACACAGCGCGGATGTGGCTGAAAGGATATGCATAAGTTGCAAGTTGCAACACACTTAACTTCAACTTGACTACAAATCATTTAGCAGTGAGTATGAAAATAAATTCGACAGTATTACAATATAGAAGGGCATTGTGGTGGTATATGGATCTTTGGTAGGCAAATAAGAATGCTGCAATATAGTAAAAGCAAACGATTGCGGCTATAAGTTGGCGTTATTGCGTGAAAAGTTGAGATTTCAAATTAAATGTTAATTTTGTGGATATTCAACTGCTTTCATTATTATTTTGTTGTATGAAAAAAATATCACCAACGTTTCGATAAAGCTTTTTGAAGGTTTTATATAAGTTTTTCCTTTTTCCATTTTTTATTTATTTAATATATAGTTTAAGTCAATATTTCGAGTTCTGGTCCATCTGGAACCATCTCTTTCAATTATGTTGTATATGAAAAGAAATGACTACCAAAGCTTCGAAAAAGCTTTTTGAAGCTTTTGTACAATAATTATTAATTTTTACTTTTTTAATATTTAGTTTGATGCAATATTTCGAATTTTTGTCGATGATCCGCCTTTTAATAATTTAATAACATGTGAAATATACAAAAAATTAATAATTACAGTTATACTGAATTTAAATTTTATTTAAAAATATATTTAAAACATTTTCAAACTGAGAATCGTAGAATTCTTAACATTTGGTTAAAACCCGTTGTTTTGTCTTCATAAAGCCACCCTTGTGCAGTTCATCTCGACTGCCTAATGATTCGCTAGATGGCGCTTTACTCAATACGTGTCATTTGTCTTAAAATTTTGACGTTTATGACTACACTTGGTTTCTACTTGGGTTTGCAAATCGCCAGATGGCGCTGGGGGTTTTTAATTTCACAGTTTACAGATATATATACCTGCTCGTTTTGATAATTTTAGGAAAAATTTTAAATTTTTAATATAGACAGCGCAATTTTCCTATAAAATAAATATAAATAAAGCTCGTAATCCGTATTCTTAAAAGTGTCGATCTTTCAGAGATCCACTCTGATAGTAGAGCGGCGATACTAGCATTAAGCTAGTGAATGAATCCATGCTGGTGAAGGAATGGTAGTCTCGGAATCGCAGGAAATTACAAGGCTTATGATCGTGCTAGGTTAGATACATCTGTCTCACCTACATTGGAATGACTACAAGTAGGAGCACCTCTATCCTCTTGTAATTTGTTTCTGGATGGATGGGACTCAGCTGAATTGAAAAAGCGCTGTACAGTCACTAGCCCTTGTTCTGTCGCAAGATCCTTCTGGCACCACGGTAAATCGAAAGAGGTTTAGGGAACTCTTCGCCCTCAGTAAGTTCAAACTTTCCCTAGTCATAGGGGTTCTTACAGGCTATTGACCCAGCGGTCAAACTTCAAATTTTATCGGACGCTAGCTGCAGAATCTGCTTGGAGGAGGATGAGGTAGAATCTTTCCAACATTTCCATCACTAACCTGACGTAACCATCCTTAAAAGTATTTACATATTTAAATCTATACGAAATTGCTAGAACAGTTTGAAAATTTTGCTGTATTCTGTGTCGTCTTATATCTATAAAGAAAGACCACAGTTCTTTTAAGGAAGGGTCTTGTTGACTTAACTTCATTTCAAAAACTGCATAAAATGATTTTCAAGTGGGTTAAATCATATAAGTGAATCGTGTCTTCAAAAATATAAACTTTATTTAAAGGCGATGAAATCGCGAAAAATAATAAGTGCGACATTTGTCAGTTCTCATTGCAACTTACATTATTAGTTTATAATCCTCTCCTGTGTACATAGAGATTCAGTAAGCAAACTAGATATTACATTCCTCAAAATTAAAGAGAACATAGAAACATAATCATACCATCATTTAAACATTGCATACTTTTAGGCATTTTAACACACATATATCAACCAACCAAAAAGTGTTTATTTTATCAACAACAAGTGTTTTTCATAACTACTACTACAACTACAACTCGACTGCTCGACTTTAATGTGCTTTTATGCGTAATTAAATGAGTTTTGATTTTTTTTGCATATTTTTAGGTGCGAATTTACATGTTTTCGTGTTTTTATTTATTATTATATTTGTAGTTTTGCATGAAAACAATGAAGTTAATCATAATGAAAAAGTGCTCGACAATTTAGTACTTGCACAAATCGTACAAATACAACTAATCAAGTTTCAAAATAAATATTTGCATATTTTAAGGCGTCAGCGCATAATAAAGTGATGCAATAATTGAATTTGTGTGAAAACCTACATATTTATTATTTGACATATTTATGGATATATTAATAAAATTTCATAGAGTGGTTGTTTTAGTATATACATATATGTATGCAAGCTTACCTGTAAATTCAATGAAAACAAAATATCCAATCATTCAATATATACACATACATTTGAATATATGCCAGTATTAAATTTCAAATTTCATGATTTTACGCTCAGCGACACAGATTTTAGTATAACTGTTCAAATTAGTTATGTGTGGGCTGCTTGTGTGCATTGCATATTTTCAGGCAGTTTAACTAAGCGCTTAATGAAAACGTATAAGTTGTTTGATGGATTACAACAAAAACCAAAGAAAAACCCAACAATAGTGTATAAATTTGAACAATGCGAATATTTACAATGGATTTGTAGTTGTTGTTGTTGTGCAGTGAGACGAATGCGAATGATTTGAATACGGAATTTCACACTCATACAAGTGGCTTACAAGCGCAAACATGTGTACAATTTATGTATGTAATTACACATATAATAACATACAACATAAACTGACATTTAGATGTATATGTTTTGTAGTGGCCAACAAGCGTTGCCTACCTTTAGGCAGCGCTACCGATGACAGTTGATTATTTCGTATTTCATAGTTGTTGTAGTGATTTTCAAAGTGAAAATTGAAATTAAATGAATGCTTTAATGTTTTTGTATGCTTAGGTTTCACTTAATGCCCGAAAAACGGCTCGTCAGTAGAAAATAATATTTTGGCATTTAAGACTTGATTTCAATTCAAAATTTATAGGAAATTATTTGAATAATTCTTATAGTAATATATTTAAGGTGCGGAGTGTACATATTTTACATTGAAATTCGCACAATGTGGCAACTCTGAAAAATGTCGTTTCTTGTAATAATTGTGTGTTTGCACTCTTATATGACAAACAACCTAAATCTAGTAAAATTCTTGTCTCGGGGAAAATACATTCCACATATTTGCTCCCAAGAATTCTTAGAAATTTGCAAACTTACAGTTATTTTTAATTGAATTACACTCATTTAAGTACAAATTTGGCAATATTGAAATTGATTGCATACTTTTAGGCCATATAACATTATATTTTGCAGCACATGAATATATAGAATTCTAATGAAATTAACATTTGTGTAGTGGCATTTGCATTAGGAATGAGTATTAATCATATGCATAGATATTTGCTTTGAACTTCTAATGGGCTGGCGCATAAATTATTAACGTGTTAATTTGCTGTAATATGATTTCAAAGCATACTTTTCTGCGCTTAACAAATTTTCAATAATTAATAATGTAGACTTGAGCGATTTCGAGTTGCAAATATAATGTTATGTATGTGTTAGCTGCTATTTAACTATTTAGAAAGCATACTTTCAGGCGTTAAAGTTAATTACTCATACTAGAAGTTGTTATGGATATTGTTACTAACTGTTTTGGCTTAGGAAAACTCTTACGTTTACTCAAAAACATATAAGTATAAAATTAGAAATAATTATGGAACTAAATGTGGTATAGTTTTGGGCGAAAATGATATTTTGCTTTGATAATTATTTATTTATTTTTTAAATAAGTATTATGGTAAAAGTTTATGTTGTATGATTACTTATGATTTAATCAGTTTCATATTCCAAATTGTGCTTTTAGGAGCAAATATTTTAAAATGCATAAATCTCTATTATAATTATTTATTTTTTAAATTCATTGTTCAAAAGTGATACCATGGCAACCTGTGAACTATATTAGCCTATTATAATTAAATATAAACAAACGGTGTATACTTTTAGGCGCTGAAATTAATTTTTCTTTACAATATTTGCTTTCAAAATTTACCAATGAAAATGGTGTATACTTCTTTCTATAATTATTTGTAGATGCATTTATTTGCATTGTACTCTACTTTAATTTTATTAAAGGCATACTTTTAGGCGCCCTAACTAAAAAGTCTATTTTTGAAACGATTTAGACTTATCTTTATAATTTTTTATAATTTAATAGTGTATTTTGAACTTTAACGTTTCATTTCTTACATAAAATTAGACTGTCTTCAAGTTGAAGGTTTAGAAATAAAATAGTACTTGTAGATTTAACGATATGTAGAAGTGTTTTTCGGTCTATGAACTATCTTATACCACCATACTCGTACTTGCATACGCGAAATGTAATGTGCGTATGCTCTGTTATTTATTGCCAAACCAAATTTCACCATAATTTGCATAAATGTGTGTGTGCGCGCCTAAAACCTTGCAACAAGTGATAGCACTTTCCACTAATTTACGACATTATAAGTATATGCGCCAACCAACTTTTGTCGAATATCAAAGCGAGACGTCTGCTAAACTGCAACAACGGCAAATACTTGCCAAACCCAGAGAACCACGCTGACCACCGCCGTCTAACAACACACACACTCGCACACATACTAGCAAATAACAACTACTTGAGTAAATATAGCGGTCTGTGTAGTCAATCTATGGCTTCTGCTAAATAACTGTACGCTCGTAGTTAGCAGCGCATAACTGTAGTGGCGAAGACTAAGCAGAAGCCACAACAAAAGCGGAACTTTTCGGAATATATGAGAAGGTTAAAGTTCAATTTTATGGCTTGTACTGGCAAATTAACTTTGTACGGTAATGGAAATAAGTTAAACAAGTAAGGAAGAGCGAAGTTCGGGTGTAACCGAACATTTTATACTCTCGCAATTTATTTATTTAACTTTATTTATATTATATAATACACAATTTGACCCACATATTCGTCATATATATTGTATAAAGTCCATTGAAAGTTTGAAACCCTAATATTAGGTTAGAAGCACCGACGTCCTCGTGTTAGATATATGGGGCCTTAAAAACCTATGGTCCGATTTCGGCGATTTTTAGAATGGGGTTGCCACATTATTAACAAAGTATTTGTGCAAAGTTCTGCACCGATATCTTCACTAGTGCTTACTTTATATATTGTAAAGTAAACGATTCAGATTGTCTTCAAAGTTCTGGTATAGAGGAAGTAGGCGTGGTTGTTAAGCGATTTGGCCTATTTTCACAATATATCATTGGGATGGAAGGAAACTATTACAAACCAAGTTTCATTGAAATCGGTCGAGTAGTTCTTGAGATATGGTTTTTGACCCATAAATGGGCGACGCCACGCCCATTTTCCATTTTGTAAAAAAATCTGAGTGCAGCTTCCATCTGCCATTTCTTATGTGAAATTTAGTGTTTCTGACGTTTTTCGTTAATGAGTTAACCCACTTTTAGTAATTTTCAACCTAACCTTTGTATGGGAGGTGGGCGTGGTTATTATCCGATTTCTTTCATTTTTGGACTGTATTAAGTGGCTAAAAAAAACGACTGCAGAAAGTTTGGTTTATATAGCTCTATTGGTTTGCGAGATATGTAGAAAAAACTTAGTAGGGGGCGGGGCCACGCCCACTTCCCCAAAAAAATTACATCCAAATATGCCCCTTCATAGTGCGATCCTTCATACCAAATTTTATTTCCATAGCTTTATTTATGGCTTAGTTATGGTACTTTATGTGTTTTCGGTTTTCGCCATTTTGTGGGCGTGGCAGTGGTCCGATTTTACTCATTTTCGTAAGCAACCTTCCTATGGTGCCAAGAAATAAGTGTGCCAAGTTTCATTAAGATATCTTAATTTTTACTCAAGTTACAGCTTGCACAGACGGACGGACGGACGGACAGACAGACATTCGGATTTGAACTCCACTCTTCACCCTGATCACTTTGGTATATATAACCCTATATCTAACTCGTTTAGTTTTGGGTGTTACAAACAACCGTTATGCGAACAAAACTATAATACTCTCTTTAGCAACATTTGTTGCGAGAGTATAAAAATGAGGGGTAAAGGGTGGGGATAAAAAGGGAAGGAGTGGAATTCTAAATAGGAGTAAGGAAGTGAAAAGGAAAAAAGGGAAAAACTATATATGCTTTGCTCCTGCAGAAAGTTATTGAGAAGTTTTCCGAATAATTTCGATTTAAACTGTCCTCGACGGGATGTTAACCTCAGTCTGAATCTTTGGCGTGGATATGACTGTCTTCACAATCGGATATCAAGGTTTCGCCGATCTAAATATATATCTTCGGGTCCTTTCCGTTCGTGTGAACTTCACTCTCATGGTAACTGAATATTCATGAATAATATTCCATGCTGTAAAATTTGTTGCTAATTTAAAAAGTCGAAATCTATGAGTATGAGCTTGAAAGAAATAGGTAATTTTAACAGGTAGTAGGGTCTTCTATATTTTAAGAAGGTCTGTGGCAACATTTATATTTATAGAAAATTAAAATAATCCCACAGTTAGTTTTTAGTTACCTTGATAAGCGAAGTGAGATCAGGCTTTCTAGTGCTACCATTGTCCTGTTTTGCGTAGCATAATTTTAGGAGCGTAGTTTTTGTGAATGAATCGTTGAACTCTGTCCGAGTAAACCTAAAGCTTGAGGACCTCGCTATTCGTTCGTGTTTGGTCGGCAACGAAACCATTTGTTATCCGCTATACAGTCGGATTGGTATGGATAGTGATTTTAGGGGTTAGTTTGGTTTGTTGAGACAGTTTTTTGTGGGCTTTCTTTATAATGATATATCGGTTGGTTGTAGAAATATTTAAGCAATATCAATCTTGAGGTTGGAGTTAATATTCGTTCGAATATATTAACTGCCTTTAGTATGAGTGAACTTACTTGGAATTGTCATATTTGAAGTTGAATTCGGACTTATAAACTCAAGTCAGTCAGTTTGGATGGGACGTTTGCCCTCAATACTTTGCTGGTATAAAATATTAATAGGTTAATGAAACTTATTAATAGCTCTGTGAGATTGGAAATAAAATCCGCATTACACCACCATAAGAGTCGATCAGAAGCGGTTAGTCTGTCACAACTTAAGAAGAGTTGATCTTCTTATCTCAGTAGACTATGATGGCATGATTAACCTTACCAAAATCATTTACAAGTAGTGTGGCATCAAGAAAATGTATGTAAATCTTGCACTTCCAATTCCTTCTTTTAAATATTTTACTTAGATAATGTTGTACCGGCACACACATGCAATACAACAGCCCAAATACGAATTCAAAATTTTCATTGAATTTTATAAGACTCCTACGTGCCTTTCAATGATTGCAGCAAAAACAATAAATACTTACAACTAACACATTAAGCCTGCCACAGTCTAGTACTGCAGGCACCCCACTCATCCACATTACTGAGACGCAGCTACCCCGTACCGCACGGTTTAACTTTCGTTTTCCTTCAACAACTTTTGTCATAAATCTTTGACGTTGCCATATTTTACACATTAATTTCATCCTTTACATGACGCTGCTTCGCCTACTCCTTTATTACTTCTCAAATGCGGCGCGCCTGGGCGATTCGAGCTTCAGTTTTGCAGCGGCAAGCGGTGTTTGTTGTAGTTCACCGTCTTTCAATGGCTCACTTCCTGCCCGTCTCGTGTTCGCTTCCCGTCTTCCGTGCGTGAGGAGTATAAGCGCGCATTGCACACATGAATGCGCCGTTATGCCGCGCACATGAGCACACATACATATGTGCATAGAGTATAAAAGTTGAAGAAAATAAAGAAAATAAAAATCATATGCGCACAATTATTTGCCGCCTTATGCCAACTAATTGCAACAGTTGCCATTGTTGGTGCGAGCGGCAGCGTCATATAATACACATATTCGTACATGTGCAACATGCCATTGTTGCATGCCGCACTATGCCGACGAATGCGATACATGCGCTCAACAGTGTTCATATGTCAGCCAGCACCTTTGACTTCTTGCCTCCGTTGCAGAGGCGCTGGTAAGTTTGTTGCCTATGCACCTTTTTTGAAAAGCGTTGGAGCGTGAAATAGGCACTTTATGCGCTTTTTCATTGCTGCCTTCCACAAAAAAGTGGAGTCAAGTTTTGTGCTGCTGTGAAGCGCCTCAACACAAGTAGGTGGTTTGTAGGTAAATATTGAAATATTCCAACGGATTTTAAATCTGTTGCTTCTAGGAATAATTCTCATTATCTTTTTAATGGATTTTACTTGTTTTATTTTTTTTTTTAATATAAATTTTGATAAATACTGGATACAATCATTTCAATCCTCAAGTGTTTCAAATCCAGTTTTCAATCCAAGCCGGCATCGACATTGTCCTCATTCGACTTAAAAATCTCTCATGTGGACACATTAGAATTTAGTGACGGAGGTGTGAGGAAGAGAAATAGATCGTTTTTTTCATCAAATAAGGCGACATAAAACAAACGGTGCGCATTTCGACTTTTTGCGTCGACTGACTCAATTTCGACTATTCCATAGTCTCTGGTCATCTGTATGTATGAAAAGATACAGAAACTGCTCCGTATTATTCTTGAACAGCAGCATTGGTGCGAAGTGGTCTCACGGTTGTATTTGTTCTTGTAATACGAAATCTAAGACTTCACGTTCACGTCTAGTGTCTATCTAGTCTTTTTTCATTCTTATTATATTTGAATTGCGTATTTTCGACTTAATTCATTCCTCAAAGTATAATTTTTTTTTCAATTGAACTAGATTTGTTTTTTTAATAGTATGTGAAAACAGTTGTATGTATAATCTCGTGATCACATGACATTTCTAATACAAAGGATACGTTCCACATTTCCTCGTAGTGTCTCCAATTATGTCGAAATATTACTAAATTAGAAATTTGGTTTAGTAATTCAGTTTTCTCTACGGGAGATGGCAGCCATTTTGGTATGAGGCAAACACATAGAGAATGGACTTCATAAAATCTATCACCTTCCAAGGAAACTCCTACAATTTCAGTGTCGAAGTATGTACCTGAACATACATTGCATCCACTCTGACTCACAAGAGACTTAAATGCACACATGCACTGGTTCGAATTACTTCACTTATTACAAATCTACAGGAATATGTGTTGGTAAACATTCTTGTTGTTCGAATGTTTTAATGGTAACATAAGGTAAATGATGATAAAATAGTGCATTGCCCCTAAAATTATGTAATCATTGAATAGCAGATATATATATGTTGTTAGGAAGAAAGTAAAAATGCGTGACAAAATAACAAGACAGGTCCTTCTCCGCCTGGTCCTTCCAACGGAGTGGAGGCCTCGCTCATCCTAAGCTTCCACCAGCGGGTACTGCATCGAATACTTTCAGAGCTGGAGCACTTTCGTCCATTCGAACAACATGACCTAGCCAGCGTAGCCGTTGTCTTTTTATTCGCTGGACTATGTCTATGTCGTCGAATAACACAGATTGCTCATCATTTCGTCTACTTCGGTATTCGCCGTTGCCAATGTTTAAGGGACCATAAATCTTCCGCAAAACCTTTCTCTTTATTATCTGTTATATATTCCGAAGATTCTATGTATTCCTAAATTTAAACCGATGCTTGTCTTCACTGGTTTCAGTTTTTCGAGCTGAGCCTAAATGTAGACTAAATTTTACTTTGTTTCACTGATATTGGACATTTTCTATATGTGGAAAGAGAGAGAGAGGGAGACAGTGAAGTAAGGTGAGATAAGTTCTTTCTTGTCAAGAATAAAATCTTGTCGCCGGTGAAGACTTGTAAGTTAAATGTTGAATATATTATAGATGAGCTACTAATAAATTATATGAATTTTATTCTTGTTTGGTCATATTAGAAAACGCTTTAAATTTAAGGTGGTCAATCAGCCACATGATATCGTATAAATTTACTACCATGTGATTTTTTTTTTATTTTTACATTTATTTGAATTTATTGCATTCGCTTAGAAATCGAAACTTGTATTCTAATCTCAATTTCTTTCTTTTTTCATAATCACCTGAATTATATTTTCAATAAATTCGACTGACAAGAACTTTATTCTACTAAGCCTTCACGAGAATTTTGGGATGCACAGAATATATATGTGCATACATATGTACCAGAAATGCACACAATGCTGCTAAAATTTTGCTTTCACTTGGTCAAGAGAAAACTTTCATTATCTGCGAGACAGCCAACTGGGCTGAAGCCAGTTTTAAACAGTATTATTTACATACATACATATATCTACATAAGTTCGCATATAAACATGCACGAGTATTTGCTCTACGTACTTTATTCTCGCCTCTTCATCCAATCACTTTCTGCCGGTCATAGCAGGCAGCTGAAGCATTGCATATACTCTTGGCTATGCGCCCCTCAACTAAATCCGAAATCCCTAAATTTCGGTCAAAATTGCATTAACATGTTTTTCTTTACAGCAACACAAACATACAAAGGTTTTTTTTGCAAAATTGTGTGCTTTGTTTCGTTCAAAGTCTCTTGCACTTTTTTGTTGCATGCCAGGCATTGTGGTTACGTATACGACATGGAGACCCACAGATGTTCAACACAGTGCAGCTGCTTAAATGTATGCATGCACGGCTATTTTTATTTGTTATTTCAAGCTATGTGTGTATGTGCTTTACTTTAGCTCCCTGCACTTGTAGTTGCCACTTTTTTTAGCTACCGGCGTAATCTTTACAACAAGGGTTCACTACTTTTGCAGTTTTCGTGTTTTAAACACATTTTCGACGATTTTAGAGTACAACAAAGCATGGTGGATAATGCATGTAGTTGTATCAGTGAAGTTGAGGAAAAAAAAAATATGTACATATTTCTATATATACGAGTATATATGTAAGTCTGTATGTGTGCGTGTACGTATTAATATCTGAGATACAGGTGTGCCAATATACATATTCTGTGTGTATTTGTGTCGACCATCAAATGACCGCAAAGAAAAAACTAAAATCGCATGTGAGTGAAGTGGTTGTGTTGGGACCCGGCTTGTGGTAAATGCATATATATTTATATCAACTTGTATAGACTAATGTAGATGTAATTTCTTTTAACTCCTGTTGGAGCGTAGAGCTAATATGCTCATAGTATATTTGAATAAATTATTAGATTTCTAAGCACAAATTTTGTCTATAAATATCGTGAGAAATGGATAAATTGCTCTATAACATTGTTTAATCTCATGAGATTATTATAGAAAATATTTTGAAACAAATAAATAAGGGCAAAGTGTAACCGAACAATTTATAATAAAGTTCACAAGAGTAATAAAAATCGTTATAAAGGGTTTTTCAATACGAATACTACAAAAATAGACCGATAGGGACAGCAAACGAGGTCATATTTTTTTACGCCCTTTTGACATTTCTCTTCAGTAAGGTTTGTCATTTCGTCATGGAAAGATATACGATACAACAACGAGTCGAAATTATTTAAATTTACTACCGAAATTCGGAGTCAGTGGCCGAAACTTTAAGAGCGCTATGTCCAATTTATGGTCATTCTCATTTTTGGGTGAATGGCTTCGTCAATAAGCAAAATATGCGTTTTTTGGCCCGAATTGGATGATATGGACGTGGTTCCAACGGTACGCTGCTACAAGCCACACAGCGAAAATGTCCTAGTCAATTGGCCGTCTCGGTTGTGAGGTTTGACGCCTTTAGACTATTTCCTCTGGGGCTACGTCAAGCCTATGGTCCATGCCAACAAACCAGGGACGATTGATGAACTTCGGAATATCGAACTTGACATTGCAGTAGTATTGGCCGTTTTATGCTTGAAAGCCATCGATTTGGTTCAGCGTCTGGACTTGTGCAAGGAGGCTCGTGATGGCCATACAAAAGAAATCGAGTTCCATATATAATGGCATCGAATATACTTTCATATGAATACAAAATTTCATTGAGCGCTTTCGTGGTGCTCTTATTGAAAACCCCTTTATATAGTTTAATTTCTGAAGCGATTTCACAAGCTACATTATATCCAAGACTATACGCTCACTTACTTTTGCTAAGATATATCATATATTAACCGATATATACGGTATAAAGTCCATTCGTAAGTTTGGAAATCCATATATGAGGGATAGAGGAAGTATTGACCTGATTTTGTCATATTTTCCGTACGAAGGCACATTATTGTAAGAAACACATTGCCTTTGAACTTCTTCTGGGATATCTGAGAGTTTAATCGATATTTTCGGTACAAAAATAGTCTCGGCCTTGAAAACTTATAGTCCGAGTTTTTCCGATATCGTCACTGCTGCTTCATTTATATGGTGAAATTAGTGATTTATAAATTAAACAAATCAGATGGACTTCAAAATTGTGTAAGTAGGTGTTAACTACCACATTATGTCCATTTTCAAACTATACAATTGGGATGCCAAGAACATGTCATGAACTGAATAGTTCTTTATATGCAAATTTTTATAAGATCTTGAGATTTATATCAAGATTTTCAAGGTCCTTTAAATAATATTTAACGTCTCCCATCATTTTCGTCTGCCAGTTCGAGGTATGTACTAGAGAGTTATAGATATTTAGCAGATCGTGACTTAAGTTTGGCTTGCTAATGATCCCATATACCAGCTTGCAACACAGAAGCTGAGAAATCCAGAAACTGTTTTTTTTTTTAATTTCGGTGTCTCTCGAGGTAGATAATAATAATATGAGAGTATTTCTCAAAGTAGTTCCAATAAAAACAAATCCTTTAAATTTTTCATTTTGGTTTAATAAAGCTCGATATCCATAGAATTTCACTTCAAACAACACCTAGTTGAACGGTAGTATTCTACAAAACAAGTTGGGGAGTATTTTAAGCCACTACAACAACAAGGAACTCAAACTGTATCGAGGAAAGTTACCAGAAGTTTTTGGTCTGAAGTGCAGTGAGAGGAATTTCTCTGAAGCTCATTTTCTTTGAATCAAAAAACTGTATTATTTCCTAAATATATTTTTATGAGTTTACTTTATAAATATATCTATGAGTTATTTATCACAGAGTATATCTATTATAAATTTATCACAGAGTACATAAACAATGCATTTGTCACTCTCATTACCTCACACTGACCACTCGTTCAAACGACATCTACACGCCCATGCATAAACACTCTATTCTACTCACCATTCTCTTAAACTGTCCTTCTGCCAGCTGCATGCGAGTATTTTGTGGCCGCAGGTGTTATCCAGTGATGTGTGTAAATATTTTATTTAACACTATTATATTTGTAACCCACACTTAAGCAGCAATAACAAATAACAAATGGAGACAGTTAGACATAATATTCCACAAATACTTGCAGGAGAAAACTGTTCTGTTCAACGGGGGAGACAAATGTGTGTGAAAGCATGCAGAAATGCCATTACATAATTTACATATATATATATGCGAGTGTATTAGTGTACCTTTTGCAAAATCATATTTTAATTTGCTGTGTTGCTTTGTGGCCTGCTTTGTGGTTTCTATGAATAAGTTATATAATATGCAAGGTGATGCGATGTCATAGTTTTGCTTGTATATATATCTATAGGTATATATGAGTTTAAATGTATGTGTGTGTGAACGGTGTTATTTGTTATCTTTGCTGTTGTTTATTTTAGCGTAAAATAATGCATTTCAAGTGCGCTTCATTGCCTGACAAATAGGTGTATGGACAATGCTATTAACTGGAAATACCTGAAACGGAATAAGGATAGGTGCAAGGTGGTCCGAAAACATGTTGACGTTGATAACTTTTTATTATTATTAAACTAAATGGCTAAGAAAGGATTGGCTGTAACTGAAGAGAAATTATTATATCATTTATGTATCTATGGGTCAAAAGGCACAGGATACTTATGGACTGCTTAACTAAAGAAACCTGGTAAAAGTACCTACTAATGTATACTACTTCTTCCAATGACGCAAGGGTTGAACTCCCCCAGCATGTGTGGGCAAAAGACTAAAAAAATAGATAAAAAATAAAAAATATTCAAATGTGTGGATTTCAGTAACAGTTATTCTTTATTACATTTATTTTAGCCTTCCCATGAGTAGTGCTGTTGAAAACATCAATCCACTGATGTAAATGTGATTCTCAAGATCACGATCCACCATTCAAAGGACTCCTCAATTAGTTTTACTTCCAGTTATAGTATGCTGTATGGTTGGACTACGGTCGGATATCGCTTTCAGCATCCATATGTACATTCAAACTTCGCTCCAAAACTAACTTTGTCTCCTTTCGAACTAGATTGCTTTGAGTCCAATCAGTTCCCTAAAGTAAATACCATCGCTTTTGGCTGAAAGATTTGCGAACTTGAACGCTTTAGTAAATATTTTTTCTCCAGATCATTTTCATTCATATTGTAAAATATACAGCCATTCGGACCACCCTTCATGGAGAGTAAGCAATTAACTGTTCTCATCTTCCCTACATTAACCGCGTATTAAATTAATGAGTGTGTCCTTCGTGGTTTTAGTGCTGGTTTATTAAAATCTCTAATATTATGTGTTGTCCCACGTTGTTGCTAATTTTCAGTGTAACAATGGTTTTTATTAAAACTTTGGTTCGAATTTGTTTTCATATCTCTGAGATAAACTCTAAAGAATTTTAAGATAAGTTTTTAGAGTCAAGGAGCTTATAGCTTTATTTGCAGACTACCTGTCATACAGTTTATTCTGGTTTTGCATTCAAGTTTTATTACTTATAGTATCATTGTAGAATCAAGATCCATCATCATCTAAGGTAGTATTTCATTAATAGGCTCTTTTAAGTTCCAGCACACTGCAATCTTACTGTTCAGTGAGTGAGACTTTTCGGTAGTTGAGTTTTTTAGGAGTTTAACATTGGAATGCTAACGTCGAGAAGGAAGTTATTAAATTTCAAATGATATGAAAGTTTTCTAGAAGTGGTACTCCAGCGAAGATCTCTTCTCGTTGAGTGTGTATTGCAGATTTCTCTGGCCATATGTGGTTTTGAGCGTAAAATTTCCTCTTAATTTTTAAATCAATATGAGGACAGTTCTAGAAGTATACATGTGTTTAGGAAGTTATCCTCTGTTATTATGTTTTTGAAACGGCAATTCGATGACATAAAAGTAGCTCCAGTGATTCTTCTTCTGGAGAACAACCAGCACCTGTGGAGTAGCGAGGTCTTTCTGGCCTGCAATGGATCAACGGCCAGTTGTTGTCGCTTAGTAAGGCCATCTCTCGGCAATCATTGGTTTGTTTACTGGTCATTGTCTAATAGGCACACACGTGGTGGGGCTTGGTATTAAATCAGACGCTAGTTGCAAAGCTGTTTGGAGAAAGGCGAAGAGGAATCATCCAGGCACTTCCCCCTCACCTCGTTAGGCACATATTCAGCGAAGTGTGTGAAGTGTTTGGACATTAGCCGACTTAAGAACTTTATAACAGAGACCAAGCGCTTTGTCGTATCATAAGGGTCTTAGAGATCCGTTATCAGTATCCGGTTATCACAAAGGACAGTCGAATTTGTCTAAGTGAGATTCTCTGCAGTTGTGCAGATCTACCACTTACCCAACCTAACCTAACTTAAGTGTTTTGAGGGGCTTGGCGTGTAACAACTTACCAGTGTTGCCAGCAATTATTTCGTATTCTTTCAATCAGCCTTGTTTGGAGTTTCGTAAAAGTTTCTAATCTTACCTTACTCATCTCCCGTTTTCCGCTTCGCCTTAGTAAATTTTTAGTGTATATGTAACCTCATATTAAATCTCTGAATGAGAGTAAGATATAGATATACTATGTCTGATTTTGACTTATAGTTCCATTGCAAGTACTTGTTACTCACCATTTTTGTATTAGCTCCGTGATATTCCGTTGACAATTTAAATAAAAACTCAGTTTTTGCATTCTTTTTTGTTGTGTTTTAATTTTTTTATTGATTTTTCTCAGTTTTCCTTCATTTTACTTTTTAAATAACTAGTTTAATATTTCTTGTTGTTTCTGTTGCTCTTGTTCTGATTTCGTATTTTAAATTTTTTATACATATTCCTTTGTTGTTTGTGTTGTTGTGTTTGTTTGTTATATTTTATTTATTAAATATAATAACTAAATTTCATTACAATATATAATAATAGTAATAATGTTTTTGTTTTTGTTTTTGTTTTTCTTTCATATTTTCAATATTTTTTGTGTTACTTAAATTTCGTTCATATTTGTAATATAATTATTTATTTAATTGTTTTTTTGTTTTTTTTTTGTTTAAAAAATTTATTAATTTGTATTAAGTGTGGGTGTGTGTGTGTATTTGTTCGTGTTGTTGTATATTTTAGTAGTAGTAATAAAAGAATTTGCGCCGACAGTAAGCGCTTACAAAACAACGCACACATACATAAACATTAGCATGTACAGTGCGCGCTAAAAGTATGTAGTTGTCGCTTGTCGGCTTTGACGTGTGTCTGTGTGTATGTATGTGTTGGCTTAAAATTATTTATTTTAATTATTTTCTTTTGAAATTTGTTTTCTTTTCCCCGCAACTATTACACTTACAGTTTTCTGCATAAAAAATTGCAATGTATGCATACAGTTTGCACACACTGTATTTCAAATAATTCGCTTAATAAATGTAAAATGTGTCAAATGAGTGCTTTCAAAATGAGTAAATTAATATTTGCTTACAATTTGCTCGCTGGCTTTATCACAAAACAAAGATAATATTAAATAAATTGTTTAAAAAAATATTATTATTAAATAATTAACAAAAAATGAAATACTTTCACTACGCTTAAATCTTAACTAATTATTTTTCCAAAATTAATTGATTTTTTTTGTATAGTAAATGTTTGGGTAGGCAGGAAATTCGTTGATTTTATCACCTGAATTCAAAACTGTTTGTTGTAACACTACACTGTCAAAAACAAATGCTTCATTATGAATACTATACGAAATTAGTTTAAAAATAACAACACTATAACAATATCAAAGAAAAAAAAAACAAATGCTACAAAGAATATAAAAATCAAGAAAATTAATAACAACAATTTACATTGCGCGCTTAAAAGTATGCAACTAAAAATACTTGAACCTCATACTTTGCTATTGGGAAGGGGCTGTTCATTTAAGTTTTAATGTATTTAACTGTATTTTTTTTTAAATATTTTTCGCTTCTATTTGCTACATGCTTTCATCACAACGGTTTTATTTTTTTGTATTGTTACCACTAACGGTCTTCAGTTTGTTAATATATATATTTTATGCATGAAAAAAGTTTCTTTCACTTATTGTATGTAGGTATGTAGGAAAAAATGTTTTATATATATATAACTATATCTACATATATAAATATATATGTTTGTAATAATTCAAAAATGTGGGTGTGGCTTAAAAATGAGTAGGTGTGTTGTTTTTAAAAAAGAAACGATATAACTCTCTTACATTTACTACGTAGTTATGTATGTATATTCTTCTGCTTTCCACACGTACTTACTATCAATTAACAATTTAATTGATTAACTCACTATTTATGTATATTTGACTTACAATTTAATTACAATCCCATTTTTTCACTATTTTAATTTTATTTTATTTTCTTGCTCATTTTGTTTCATATTATTTTACGTTTTTATTTTCCTTTTGAAAAAAGACTACTTTTAAAACTGTTTCGTGTTTTCTTTGCTCTACTTTTGAATGCAAATATTTTTCTTTCTCTTACTGTTTCGTTTAACGCGCTCTACGCTCATGCCGCTGCGTTGCGCATGCGCGCTCGTTTACACTTACATTTGCTCATACTATTTAACGTTTGTTTACAACTAAACGTCTCTGCTCTACACTTAAACTTTATTAATTTATGTAAATTTTTATTTTCTTGTAATTAAACTATAAATTAATTGGTAAATTGTTTCCCATTTTAGTTTGGTCTTAATAAAAAAATTCAGCGTTTATTCACATACTCAAAGTAACACGTTTTAAAGTGCATATCTCACTTGCTGGCGCTGAGCGCATAGCTTGCTTACTTCACTTGTATGCTACTGCGCTTGCATACTTCGATTGCTACACTCTTTAGCGCTGCTCTACGCTCATTAGCAGTCGTCAAGACGCGCCAAGCGCATACTTCGCTTGCTGCGCTCTACTTGTTAGCGCATAAATATTTTGCTGTGTTCTCTCTTATGCGCTCTCTCTTGCTCTTATTTCATTTTGCTTCATATGCACTTATGCTCTTTTGTTGTAGTCTTCCCTAACAATCACTTTCGCTTCCAAAACTAGTTATTACTAAAGTTACTAAAAGTTAAATCATTTAAGTTCGCATTTGCAGCGCGCTCTCTCTTCTTAATTTTTTTTTCATTTTGCTCTCTGCATAAACTTGCTCTTCTTCTAATCATTACTAGTTTATTTTTTCAATTTAATAATATATTGTGTTTTTTAATAAAACTTTAAGGCAAATAAAAGTTTCGTTTTAGTTTACATTGTTTGCGCATCTTTGCGCACGCCGCTCGCGAACTGCGCTCACTGCTCTCTTTTACTTTACTCTTCATAGCGAGCAATGTCTCTTCGTTTCAATTTCTCTTCAATATTTGTAACTGTTTGGTGGCGCGTAGTGTGAAATATTTAAAAATAAATCAAAATCAATATAATTGAATTCAAAAATAACGGTACTCTCTTAGTGTACAACTTCTATTGACTACTTTGTGTAATGTTTTTTGCTATTTGTTGTTGTTTACTTATATGTATTTTGTTCGAAAAAGGAAGTGTTTATTGCATTTGTATTTCATTCATGTTTTATTTGCTATTTTATTACATTTTATTTAATGTTTCTGTTTCTGGTTCTGTTTTTGTTTCTGTTTCTGTTTTTGTTTATATTTCTGTTTTGTGTTTTGTTTTACTTTTTTCAATATTAAAAGGAACATATTGTAGACATTCTCGCAAATATTTTCTGTTTAACCTCACTTTACTATGTTGGCTTGCAAAATCGTTTTAAAAATGTACCTACGGCGTCAATAAATTTGAATTTACAAACACATTTCGCGCAGTGTAGCACCTTAAGCGCCGTTCACACACTGCCACTAGTTGAGTAGCTTACGGTTTACTCAAAATTCCGCTACTTCCTACGCTCGTTCATGCGCTTTTATTCGCTCTTCTACTTGCTTACGCTCTTTACAATCATATATTTTCTTTTGTTTTTTTTTCACTTATATACTAATTTTAGAACATGTTTTTATATTTGTAATATTTATTTTTAATAATTTTTTTTTGGTTTGGTATTTTTGTTATTTTTTTACATAAAACATTTTTCAAAATTGTTTAAGTTGTAGAATTATTTTATTTTATTTTATATGTATATTGTGTTTTTTTTTATTTTATAATATACTGTTCACACTATTTATTAATAATAATAATATTTTTAAAATTAATAGTAACTGTTAAAATGTGTTGTTGTTGTGTTGCATATTTCGTATTATATTTTTCATAATATATATGTATGTATATAATGTAATATTTTTCTTGAATTTCCTTAGTCTACCACACCGTTGCATTTGCATTTGTTTAACCCTTACTTGCTCCAACTAATTATTGTACGGTCTATTACCGTTAACTTGCTTAACTAACTGTTTTACAATTTTTTAAACGTTTGTGTTATGTTTTGCTCAGTGTATAACTCTAGTGTAGTTTTGAAAAAAGATTTTCTCTGCACCGCTAAGTGAAACGTTTAACATTTTTTTGTGTTTAGTTTATGTTATGACATATTTCGTTTTGCAATATTTTTATTTTATTCTTACTTTTCGAAAATTATTTTCACGCAAAAACTTTTTAATATTTTTGTTATAACTACTTTTTTATTATACCGTTATCTCTGACATTTATTTGCATTTTTTATTTTTATTAACATTTATTTTATTTCCCGTTTTGTTGTGATTTTTTATTTTGTTTAATAAAATTACATTTCTTCCACGAATTAGTTGATTTGATTTTCCTTCACATGCATAAAAATTTAAGGTCTGTTTATAATGGACGGAAACTCATTTAGGCATTTTCTTATATAACTTATTGTTGTAGTTGTTGTTGTTTCGTCTATATTTAGAGTTGTCTTGCTGTATAATTTTGTTTGTTGGATTCTGTTTTTGTTTTTGGTATAAATCGTAAGTAATCATTGGTTTTGTAAGCATTCTTCTTCTTAGGTTGTTTAAGAGTAGAGTGTAGATTAGGTTAGAGTGTAAGAGTAGTGACTAAAGAGAGTGGTAAGAGTAAGATAAAGAAGTCAAAAAACCTTCAAGTTCTTTAAAATGTTGGCTTAATTTATGTTTAAGTTGATTTTCTTCGTTTAGTACGGTATATATTTGTAGGATAAGTGCTTTCAGAAAAGTGTTGAGCTTTCGGGAGAACTTTCATGTGCTTTGAAGTTGTATGGTTCTGTGGTAAGGACTGGTGTTGGGTAATATGTGTTTTACGGTTGAGAATTTTTTGTAAGTTTTAGTGAATTTAAAATACTGTTCGTTAAACAATTTTGTGTTCGAAAAATATATAGATATATATGGTTTAAAGGAATTGGGAAATTAACAAATTAAGAAGACAAGATTGATTGGAATTAATTGTGAAATATATTTAGAGAAAATTGAAGTGCCAACCACACATTTTGAAAATACATTGGATGTGTGGAAATTCTGTGAAACTAATCACAAATAAGAAAGGAAGAAGTAAGGTTCTCTGTCAAGAATTTGTAAAGATTTTAAGCTTAGAAAAAAATACAATAAAAAAGCGCTTTTCCGCTGAATCAAATATTTAAAGTAGTACTCAACGTTGACATTTGAGACCTGAAGTAATCAGTGTGAGTAAAGGAAATCAAAAATTTGTTTTTAATGTCATAGGGTGCTGTTTAGTTGTTGTTTATATATGGTAATTTATTTATTTGAAAATTTGTAGGAACAAAGAAGATAGTTATATTATATATAATGGAAAAATACCTTAGTAAAAATAATATACAAATTTTAAGATCAAAATCGCGAAAATTATGAATTTTAGGAATATAGCGATTTTCAACAAATATTTGCAACTTTTGTCTTATGTTGATTTCAATGTATTAAATTAAAAAAATAGGAAATTTAAAAAAAAAATTAAAAAGAATTTGAGAATCAAATTTCCAAAAAAATAATAACAAATAGAAGAAACAAATTAATTTATTAGAATTTCTTATAAAATTAAAAATAGAATATTTTTTATTTAAATATGGCAAACAAATTTTATAGAAAAAATGGAAAATTGTTTTGAATTGAATATAAAATCTTCAAAAAAACTTATTACTTTTTTTAAATTTCAATTTTTTTGTTAAAAATTTGAAATTTGAAACAAAACTAGAAAATTAGATTATTAACAGTAAATTTTGTTATGTGAGAAGTCGAAAAAAATATTGTGTTTTTACCATAAATTTCCGTTGATTATAACCAGCCCTTAAATAAGTACGATGAATATATATTTATACAATATATATATGTATGTATATGCTATAAATATGTATATGTAAGTAAATATATACCATTTCCAGTATCTATGCACATATCAATGTGGTTTTTCGCGTATGCGTTCGTCGTCAATAGTTTTGAGTATTTTAAAAAATTGTATTACATAATATTTATTTGATTCCACTTTCCGTTTATTATTGATTATTCATGTTGTTGTTTATATACTTACATGTGACAATTAGTAATTGCGTGTTTAATGAAATTTAATATTTTAATTTTAATTTTACATTTAAGTTTTCCCTTTTAGTACCAGTAACGAGATTTTTCTTTGCTTGTGTTTGCATATGTGTGAGTGTGTGTGTGTTTTGAAAATTCTTGTATTGTTCTTTTTCAACACATTTTACAAATATTAATTTATTTTTGTTTTAAAAGATCACATTTCATTTTAAGTTGCCATTAATAAATATAATATTTTTTATGTTTTTTTCATGAAATTTTCATTGCAAATGTTTTCTACACAATTTGCAAAAATTTCACTTGTTTTTTATTTGGAAATAATTTACTGTATATTTACATAAATATTTAAAATTAGTTAAGAGTGTGTTGGTGTCGTTTTTTATATTTTTATTTAATATTGAACATAATTTATTTTTTTATTTTTTATTAACTTTACAATACAAATATTTTTTTTTTATATTTTCTTTTTTTATTATTTACACAACATATTTATGTATAAATTAGTGTTATATTTATTTCATTTACTTAAAATTAAGTGCGCCCCTTTTATTATTGTGTTGGTGCTGCTGTTTAAGTAGTTGTCATGTGTTTAAAAAGTCGAAATTTAGTAGTTTTAGTGAAAAATATTTGAGTTGTTTTAAATAAAACAACAACAATAATAAAGTAGCATTTGAAATTAATACATTTTTTGAAACAATTTTGGTTTTTATTTTTTGTGATGATAATTTTTTTTTTACAAAAACTTATAAGTGATTTGAAATTTTGAACAAACAAAAAATTAATTTCGGACAAATAAATAAAATATGTAGTTAAATAAATATTTAAAATTATTAAATTTTTTTGGTTTTGAAAATATTTGATTTTTTTTATTGTTGTAGATTATTTTTTTTATCAACAACTAAAAAAGTATTAAAAATTTTCGAAAAAAAAACAGTTGGTTATATAATATTAAAGTTTATGACATTAAGGAACTTTGCTTTAAATGTTATAATTTGTTTTTAAAATGTAATAAATTAATTTAATAGATGCCCAATAATATATTATATATAATATATAACGATTTGAACAATTTATAGAAATAAATTTAAAAAAGTTGTACAAATTCAAGAAGATTGAATTGAAAAATATATGTATTTTGGAAAAAATTTTAAATTCTAAAGAATTTTTTTAAATAAAAAAAATTTAAATAATATTGTAAAACAATTTTTAATTTTTAAATGTAATTTTGAAATATATATATATATATTTTTTTTTTAAACAATTTTGTTTTTTAAACAATTTTGAAATAGTAAATAATTTATTGTACATTAAAAAAAATTTCTGAGTATTTTGAAAATTTTTTACAAAAAAATGAAAAAAAAAATTATTTAATATGGTGAAAATATTTGATTTTTTAATTTTTTTTAGTTTTTGAAAAATTTTGGTTTTTGAACTATTTGGAAATATTGTTTTTAGTATTTTTTTATTTTTATTTTTTTAGTTTTTCATTAATAAAAACAAATATAAATAATCTTTCAATTAAATCTTTCAAATCTATTTTTTTTTTCACATTTATATTAAATTAAAGATCAAATCAAATACAAAAAAAAAACAACTTTTAAATTAGACATTACGAATGCAATTACCATAAAATATATAATTCCAGTCAAATTATAATTTGTAATGAGTGAATTTTCAGTGTTCAATGAAATTTAGGAAGATTTGATTATTATTACTTCGTTTCAGCAACCGTACACACTTGCTTAAATTTATTCGCTGTTTTTGTTGTTTTGAATATCATTAAAATAATTAAAATTTTTTCATAATATTTCGTAAATTTATTATTTCATTCAATTTGATTTCCGTACGGCACCAACTAACGGTATTTAACTAACTGTGTGCTGTTGTCTGCTATTTTAACACTTCTTCTTTATAAAAAAATATTTCTGTTTGCTTTTGTTTTAAATATTTCACGATTTTTGAATTTAATTTTTTTAACTGTTATTTTGCACAAATTACCGTTATTTTGCTATAGTTGAGACTACAAATTGTAAAAAAGAATTTGAATTTTGCTTCATTTCAATATTCACTAGTTATTATGCTCAGTATAGCTGCTGCAGTTTTCTTGTAATTTTGCCTTTAAATATTTTATTTTATAAATGATAACGCTATTGTTGTAGTTTTTTGTGTTTTTGTTTTTATTTATTTCTTTTCTAGTAATAAGTCGTTGTTGCAAAAATAGGACGTGACTGTACTGGTTTGTTTAGCATTCTTTCATATTGAATTTCTGCCTTATTTCATTTTATTTTGTTTTATTTTTAATCATTTGCTATCAAACATTAATTTAAAGTTAGTTAACGGTAACTTTTTTAAATTTATTTTGCCGTGTTTTTGCTCGGTATTTTGTTATGTACTTTAAGTGTACCGTTTAAAATGAGATTTTGTTTTTGTTTTGTATTGTTTAAGTTTAAGGTTATGTATTTTCATAATTATTCTTGTGAAACATTACGTTTTTACTTTTTGTTATGTGTATGTATGTATTGTATGTACAAACATATATAAGTATTGTTTTTAGATTTTTTGTTTTTGTTTTAATTTTTACTTATTTGTTATTGATTTCATTTGCTGACAAATGGAACACTAGAGTTAAAATTGCATAACTAAGTATCAGAGTTTTGTTGAAGTTCTGTAAATTCTTTATTCACTAATTTATGTTTTACCGTTATCTCGTAAACCTTCATTGTATGCACACACCTAAAATTGTTCTTCTATACACAGCGACCTTTCTAAGATCGCTCTCCGCGCGCTAAAACTGCACAACGCTGCACTACGCTCCGCTTTTGAAAATTTATGTAACTTTCATTTTCGTAACTCTCGTAAACTACAACTACACTAATGGTACCGTTCAAAAATTTTAAATGTGTAATTTCTAAACTAATTTAATGCTATTTTTTCAAGTGTATTTTCTTTGTTTTCTTGTATATTTGCTTAATATAGTAAATTTATTATTATTTTTTTGTTGTAATTAAATTATTTATGTTTTTAATTATTTTGCAAATGTTCAATCTTAAACCTACAACCTCATGTATATTAAAGTGTATATAGAATATTGTTTTTGTTATTTTTTTTCATAGTTTTTTTTTTTAAGTGTACTTCTACTTAAAACTCATTCAAGTCTTACTGCACTTTAAAAAAATTACACTTCATCAATACAATAATTATAATAATTATTATTATTTTTAATATTTTAATTTTGTATTGTTTTATAATTAATAATTTTCATTCACTGCTAGTTGTTGTAGTTGTTAGTTTATAACTATTTGCTATTTATTTTTCAATATTCTTGTAAATAGTTCATCAACCTTTAATTGTTGCCTTATTTATTGTGATAAGTTGAAAGTTGTTATTAGTGTATGCATGTTTTTGTGTGTTGAGGTTAGGTTTAAAAACGATTTTTTTGCACGAAAACAAATTAAAAAATATTATAGAAAATTTATGTATATATATATATGTATATATATATATAGATATAAATTAAAGCAACTAATTTAAGAACTCAATAAAAATATTTTTATAATTTATTGCATACAACAATAATTTCAAAATATTTAAAATTTTATGAGCTGTCGTCACTCCTCAAAATCTTTTAATCCCCTTTCAGCGTTTTAATGATTCCCACCAATGTTATGTGTGTGTCGATATGCTGAAGGCTTCGGGAAAGCAGTTGTTTTGCTTACGTCACATTAGCGCTGGTTTACTCAAACTACTTCTCTTCAATGTGCACTCGGAGAGCAACTGTTTTTCATTTAAACTCAAATTTTACCAATACTGAAGGTAATCTTCATAGGAGTTGTGATTTTCAATACCTTATTGGTTTAACATGAAAGCAAAAATTACTGAGAATATATTTTTTTGGTGGCACTATTAATCTCTTTATTTTCGGTCAAATTACAGAGAGAAGTCTAAATAATTTTTTCAGTACCATACTTTATCTCTTGTCATTATAGTATATCGAGTGGAGAGTAAGCAAAGAACTTGAACTCTGTCAGTGACTTATTTTGAAGAAAATATTGATAACATAAAAAAGTTATGTGAATTTGTACGAATAGTACTATGTTGAACGTTTTTTGATCACTCCGCATTATACATTATAGATATTTTCTTCTCACTCTCTCTTATGTCATTATACATATAAGACAAAACACTTTGAAGGAGACCTCAGAGTAGAGACTAAGTAGACAATAATTTTTTGTTGTGAGAAATTTTGGTTAATCTAATACAGCTTTGTGTTCTTCGTCTATTACTGTCACTAATCGAGTAGTATCAGTCACTTTCGCAATGCAATAGAGAGTTCCCACTATGTCTCGCTGCACAATGAATAATTTATTATGCTGAGAAACTAATGTTGACTTATTATGCTATGGTGGAGAATATGTGTTAATCAGTGCGATCTATATTCAAAAGTGGAGAGAAAGAAGCCTTCTTCTTAAGACAATGAATTTCAGGGAGGTAAGAATTTAACCCTTTCATGATCGTTATATAAATATGCTGATGTTAAGGTAATGTTTCAGTAATTTAACAACCATGTGCCTCGCTTCAAATGTTTTAATTTCCTTAACATTATAGATATATGGAGACAATAACCCACCATTGAGCACAACAAAAAAAAAAAATAAATAAAATAAAAACAAATAAGAGTAAACTATTGCTGGTAATGAGTATTTCGTGTATCTTATTTATGATTCGATTTCGTTTCAACTTGCAACACGTCAAATTATATACTAGATTATATACATATGAGTATATACTACATAAATTACTTGGTGATGGGTAATAGACAATCGGTAATCGTTAATTGCTAATTGATACTTATAAGTCTATACAAACAAGTTACAATGAGAATATTATATTTTTTCTTTTTTTTTTTTCAAATAACAAAATAAAATAGTAAACATTAAATATTTAACAAACCGAGTGCATAATAAAAAATAATCAGAAATTAAAACACAATTTAATGAACAAAAACACAGCCGCTTCTAGTACCACATACATACATAGCGGCGCGCTACAACCAATTGTGGCTGTCTGTCATACATACATAAACATATTAGAAATAGGTATGCGCATATGTGCTGCTTATTGCTAAAATATTCGAGTGTGAATTGGAAATGTTGTTGACAACTTACGCCGCGCACATCGTGTGTGTGTGAAGCGACGGCACGCGCCGCGCGCTTTCTTTTGTAGAGCCGCGCGTGCGTTAAGTCCAACGCGCAGCGCTGAGTGCCATGCGCAAAAAGCGCGCTTAAGCGCCGCCATTATTGCCCATGTAAATGATTTGTTGTTGTTGTTGCTGTTGCCACTGATATTGTAGTGCCAGTTGCTGTTGTTGTTGCTGATATTCATAGTTGCTGCTGCTGCCGCATTGCGCATTTCATATGCAACCGCCCACCACCGGCGCGCTTGTCGCGGCACCAGCAGCCGTTGTTGTAGCCACCACTAATGGTGTTGTTGTTGTTGCCACACCACTCAACACATGCGGTGCAGCTGTTGTCACCGCCGTTGCCAACATATGTTGTGGCGCCGCGGCGGTCAGTATTTGCGGCGCGGCGGCATAATGGAATTGATGTTGTGCCGCCTGTGCTGCGGCGGCGGCAGCGGCGTACTTCATTAAATGTTGTTGCGCCGCGGCTGCGCTATGTTGCTGATGATGCGGCGCCGGATAAATGTACGATGCTGCTGTGGCCAATGGTGATTGTGGTTGTTGTTGCTGTTGCTGTTGGTGGTGCGCTGCCAAAATTGGAATGCAATTCGAATTGTAATCGCTGCTGAGCAACAATGTGGGCGCGCCTGTGGCCAGTTCGTAGGCGCCGCTGCTGGTGGTGGCGTAGGCTGTGAGATGTGACGGCGCCGCCTTCAAGTAGGCAGTGGTGGCATGTGGTGGCTGTGCTGCTGGCATGGTGGCAATAGCAGTGGGTATGGTTACAGTTGATGTGGTCGGCAGCGTCGCGGTGGCGGAGGTGAGCGCTGTGGGCGAGGTGGCGATCGAGCAGGATGACGAGGAGGATGCTGATGAGGGGGAGTAGGGCGAATGGCAGGTGAAGTGTGGTAGATGATAAGTGGCTGGTTGTTGTTGGTAGATCGTATGCGTGATGTGTTTGTTGCTGTTATTATTGTTGGCGCTGCTGCTGCTGCTGCTGCTATTGCTCGGACTGTAGTGTGTTGTCGTGTAATTGTTGTTGTGTAGATAGTTGTAGTGTTGTTGTTGTTGCTGGTGAAGATGATGTTGCTGCTGCGGTTCGATTATTATCAAATTATTATTGTAGTTGGTGGCAATGCTAGTCGTTGCTGCTGCTGCTGACTTGGCATGCTGTTGATATTGTTCATGTGCTTGTTTTTGTTGTTGTTGCTGCTGTTGTGAGATTGTATGCAATTGATTGTTCTGGTTGTGGTTGTTGTTGTTGTTACTGCTGCTATGGCTGCTTGCATTGCTGCTAACGCTGCTGCTGCTGTTACTGTGCATGCTGTTGTTGTTATTATTATTGTTGTTCGTATTAATAATGGCAGCCATAACATTCGCCGGCGGCAACACAATCGGTATATGATAATATTTACATTGCTTACGTCTGCATTGGCCGTTGGCATGATCGCGACACACAGCCACACGTTGATCACATACTTCAACCTTGTCATCTAACGATTCGACGCATCGAGTGGGTCCAATAGAAATGAGAAAAAATACGAAAAAATATATTAGCATATTTTTGTATTATTTTTGTTGTTTTGTTTATTGATATTAAACATAATTTATACAATACAATACATATTCATATAATATATCTTTGCCTGTGTGAGTGTGCGTGTGCGTGTATGCGTGTGAGAGGAGAGAATAAAACATTAATATATCTCTGTGTTTTAGTGCGATAATTTAGTATAGAATTTATAATAATTTCTTCAAATAATTTATATATTATATATGTATGTATAAAGGAATTAAATTAAATCATTTTTATTAAATTTAATTTTTTTTTATACTAAGTAACAATAAGGTATTATTTATAAGACCACTTTAACCAAAATTCAATTTGAAAACATTTGTGCTATATCATGATATCACATCTTGGGTGGAAGCTGATTTAAAAAACTACAGCTATGATAGCCTGCTTCACTTCCTAAATCCCTTTGGAGGCGAATTTTTCTTCTCTTCGCCGCCCCCTCTTCTATAAACTAAGAATTGCCGCAACAGGAGTTACAATAAAATTTGTTACATAGCTTTGTTCAAATATAAAAAAATTCGGGGGTCTTGAGAGACATCTTAATAATTTGAAAAAGAAAAAAAATTGAAAACTTAGTTTAAAAAAAAATGATATTTTCACTCATGTAAGGTCATCATTGTGCTTCTTGAAATAAGAACATAATGGATCCTTTGTGAAATATATTCACCACACTAACTGTACTGTGGAAATCCATACATTCTTTGTTATCTCAGTGAAAATTGCTCACTGATTATATTTGCGATTGCTTTATAGTTCAGTAACGGTACCAACGCTTGATCGACAAGGTCTACGTATAGTATATATTATTGTTTTTTTTTTTTAATTCGCAGTTATTTCGTAATAATCTTATTTTTGAGAAACTTTCCAGGTTGGCTGTTTTAATGACAATTGATCAACAATCAAGAACTTGAAATTGTGGGCTTTGAAAAATTGGAAGCTTTTTATCTGAAATACCAAAGTTCTCAAACTGTTTCCCTGGTAGTTTACTTTGCAAGAAATTGCTTTCAGATTGCTTTTTCCTTTCAGAAAGCTTTCTCAAATATAAATATGAACAAAGTCTACGCTTAATACCAAAAAGACTTGGCATTTAGCTTTCTTTATTTCTTTTATTTTAAAATACTATAGGCGAGTATATTGTATTAATGGTTATAATACGACCTAAGATCTCGTATAGTAAGTTGTTCTCTAAAGCCAAGTGATCTCTTGAATTGATCTCGATTTTGAGTTTATGTATTATAATATTCAAAATATATTTATAAATGAATCAAACGCGTATACAACAGATATATCCTAAGGTATTAGGATATATTTATGTAACATCCTACTACCTTAGGATATATTCATAGAGTTCTCCGTCGAAATGTATTTGTTGTAAGAAGTGTGGAACCGTAGTTATGACCCAAAATGTGGTCAGATCTTTTACCTATATGACTTTCGATAAGCTAAGGTTTGCGTGTTTTGGCGTGGACACTTGAATCACACATTTATCGCATGAGACATGATTTTTATAAAAATAAAAAATATAAAAAATGGCATTGAAATGCCTAGAACCATAGGTATTTTTTAATATGATTTTTTAAGTTATTAGTTCTGTGTCTGGAGATTTTTGACAAATCTGAACCTAAACTAAATGTCAAATTGTAATTAGTAGAGGCAGTCTTGCATTTAAAGTTACTAGGCAGCAAATGCAAGAAGTCTCTGCATAATTAAACTGCACTCATATTTTAATAGTAATACATCTTTTAAGACAAATTATAAACTTTCCGATAAGTTGTTTTAATCTTATCATTATTTTTAATAATATTTTTGATCAAATATGTTGACTTATTATGTATAATTTTTACGCTAGAAAATTTGCTTATGTTTTGAGAGTTGCTTAATTTTATTATATAGAATATATATTTTTTCCAATTATTTTAATTGGAATTATCATTTATTATTTTAATAATTTAATTTAAAAAGTTTTTTTTAATTATTTTTTATATAAACAAAACGATTTTTCACTGCTCAAATATTATAAAAACCAAAATAAAACCAAATAAACTCAAGTTGCTACTTGATAATACCATATAAATACTATATAAAAGCAGTAGCTATAATTCTCATAAAGTACACTAAAGTGTTATAAAAATGTAGTGTTCAAAATCTAAGGCAAATCATAAGCGGAAATCGTACGGAAGGCGTGTCGTGTGCTGAGTTGGCTAAGAATACGTACATACACACATAAATGGTATTCGAAAAAAATACTAAAAATATAAGGTATAATATAAATTAAACTAAAAAAATTACTAAAACTAGCTAAGAACTAAAAAGTATATAGCAATGACGGCATGCACTTACCTTCAGTTAAATGAACGAATCTACAATTTAACCGACTGCACATAGATCTATTGAAATCTTGGCACACCGGGAGGGTGTCCAGTAACTATTGTTGTTGTACAATAATTGATTTGATTTTTTAGTGTAGTTGTAGTAGTTGTTGTTGTTGTTTATTTGTATGGCAATGCATATGGCGTATGCGGATGCGTTTACGAAATACGTTTACGTAACGATTTACGATTTCAATACGGATGCGGGCACAAAAAGGAAAACCAAAACGTTGTACAATAAATACAACAAAATCAAATAAACCAATCAATCAGTCAAAACCAATACGTTATATTTGGCAAAAGGAAAACGCAAAGTTACGGAAATAATTTCGAGCAGCGCAAACAGCGAAAAATAATCCAATAATCCAATATTTTTACGAAATAAAATGAAATAAATTTTTTATTTTTTTGGCACATTTTCGTCGTTGTTTTTGTTTTCGAAAGCGAAATTTTGCAATTTTTCGCATTTCATTTGCATAAATATTTTTTTTGGTTTTTTTTTTGTAAAAAAAATGAGAAGAGAAGAAAAAAAGAAAGAAAAAAGAGCAAAAATTAGTATCACATGTTTACTATGAGTTAATAATACATACATAATATATATATAAAGATAATCAATAATAGCGGTATGTAAATACAAATACAATTTTTTCGATTGATTTTTTTAAATGTAAATACATATATGTTTGTATATGATTACTAATTTCAATATCAATCGAGTAGTTACGGCACGACGCTGGCGGTTCATATGATAACAGCATCGTTTGGCGCTTTTGTTTTTGAGCTGCACACACTCCTACTAAAAAATGCTACAGTTAAGTGTATACCGTTAAGTGGGTTGTTGTTGTACGCTGTTGCTTAAACTATACTATATATTAAACTATTAAAATACACTATAATATTTAATATTCAAATAACATGTTTTTTTTGTTGCTCAGATATGCTATGCTAATTTTTGTTAATCTAAATTGATATTTATATATGTATGCATATATTTGGCATAATGTCACTTTGGCAGCGTCAAATATGTACTAAAAATAATTATGATAAAGCGTTTATTAATTGGTTGTATAGAAATATATTTGGGTTGTTGTTACTCGTAATTAGTTGTGCATTGAGAAAGCTCATAAATTGGGGTTTTTCCGCTTTCGACAGTAATTATTAATAATATTTTAGTGTTAAATGAAGAGTTATTAGAAATAAATACTAATAAATAATAGTATGTTAAAGTCATTGAACTTTTTAAAGCATTAGTTTAAGTTAGTAAAATTAAAAGCTTGCAAGCTTTAAAAAATTAATTTATTCAAAAAAACACTTTTGCAAAATGTTAAAAAGAAAATTAATATGTTATTTAAAAAGCTCAAAAGCTTTTATGATGATTTTTTCATACATTTGATTTCCTAAAATCAGCATAGAATACTAACAATTTAACTAGAGAGCTTTTTTCGAATTACGCTTCAAATTTAACTGAAGTTATTATTATATATAACAGTAAAAGCTCGAAAGCTTTGAAGATTTTTGTTCTTAAATTTTATGTCTTTAAAGCATAATTAAATATTAAAAAATTAATAAGACATTTTTTTTATTATTAGAATTTAAAATTAAAAGCTCGAGAGCTTTGAAGTTGCTTTTTCTTAAAGTTTATTTCTTAAAAGCATCATTAGATACTAAAAAATTAATTAGAGAGTTTTTTTCACATAACTCTTCTAACGTTATTATAAAAAAGTAAAAGCTCCAAAGCTTTTATGCTGTTTTTTTAATTTTATTTCTTTAAAGCACCATTAAATTCTAAACATTTAATTAGAGATCTTTTTTCGAATTGTACCTCAAATTTTAGCGAAGTTTGAAAGTAAAAGCTCGAAAGCTTTGTGAACTGGTTTAATAAAGCACAGTAAGGGTATTTCATACACACATTAAAAAATGGAGCTTTTTGAGAAGTGTTTAAAAATCAAGTTCTTCTAGTTTTGTAATTTCAAAGAAATTTGTGTTTAAAAAAGGGTATATTTTATTTAAGAAAAGTTTAAGAAAAGCTTTTCACAAAGCTCATTAAGGGAAATAAGCTTTTCATTTTCGAAAGCTTTGATGTCAAGTTTTTCCAAAATTTGATTTCTTAAAAGCATCATTTGTAGCAAAATAACCATATAAGCTTTGTTAACTGCTTTAAAATAAAGCGCAGTAACGGTATTTCATATAACAATTTAGAGAGGGAGTAGTGTTCTAAAAATGAAGTTCATATAGTTTGGAATTTTTTCTTCTTTTAAGAAAAGCTCTTCGGAAGGCTCGCTAAGGGAAATAAGTTTTTCAATTTATGAACGTAAAACTCTCTGCATACAACTTTTTTCATAAACTTTCAGTGAAGAAAATGTGATTTAATAGTCACTTTTTCTAAGACTTCAACTGATTAATGGAAAACATAAAAGCTTTGAAATCAAATAAAACTATAAATAATTATCTTTATTATTATTATGCAAAAAATTAAATTTAATAAGGTTAAAAATTTGGAATCTTCGATAAGAATATCAAAGACAAATCTGCAATGATTATCAAATGTATGCAATTGAGCTTTCATTAGTGAAAGCTAAATTATTTAACCAAAAGCTTTCGTTGAGAGCTTTCACTTGTTGTGTAAGCTTAAATAATCAAACAAAAATAATATGCGCATGCGCTCAATATTAAATTTTTTTTCTTTCAAACAAACTTTATCTCTTCCATACTTCCAACAAATAAACGCTTCGTGGTTAGTATTTCCCAAAATTAAAACTATGATCTCGTTATGCCAGAAATATTGTAGAAATAGTTTCTAAGTAAATATAGTGTTAAATAAATTTAAGCGAACTTAAGTAAAGCCACAATACTAAGCCTTCATACAAAATTTCTTTTCTCTATATATACTTTATAATGAAACATAAAATGTATTCCTTTTTCAAGTTAATGTAATCCATTTTTCTGCAAATTTATAAATATACATAAACAGCATGACATACATTTAGGCGTATAACCAGTGTAGAACAAGGCCAAAAGCACAACTAGATTTATAAAAAAAAAAATAAACTAATAATCAAATTATGAAAAAAAACGACGCTAGGACAACCATACGGTTAATATATCATCATAAAATAAGTCTTGAAAGCTAATATTCATTTTAAAATTGGCGAAAAACTTTAAAGCTGAGTTCATAAAACTCATGTAGTGAAAGAGTATAGTGAAAATATTGCGGTAGGTAAGCAAGAAAATAAGACAAGCTTTAAAGCTTGAAAGCATAAGCGGAAGCTTGAAGCTTTCACATGTAAATATTTGCGAGTTCAGTTGTTGTAGTTGTAAGTAAAAAGCTATTCAACTCACTTTTTCAACTCACTTCTCTTTGTTTTGTGCGCATTTCGAACGCTTTGTGAACGCTTTTCTTTTTGATTTCGGTTTGCTGTTGCTTTCGTCATTTTGCAGATGGCAATTCGATAGTATCTCAATTAAATGCTTTCTTTTGATTAAATTGTGTTTGAAATTGTTCTCAATTATACAATTCGATTAGCAGTGCATATGTTGTAAATTTTCACTAAGGAATGTTTGAAGTTTTTACACAATTCGTTTTAATTGTTTTCGACTAAAAATTTATTTATTTCGATTTTGATTTACGATTTACGATTTTTGATTATCAATTGATTTATTTTTGGATTTTCTGTGTTTTTTTTTCAGTGAGCTTATGAACTAATGGGCTGTCTTATGCAGTAACAGTTACATATCCTAATAGGCGGCACTAGAAATATACAAAAAAGAGAAAGAGAAAAAGAAAGAAAATATATACAAGTTTTGACATTTGAGTAAAATTTACGAGTATTACGTATAAAAAATAACTGTAAAACGTTTCGAGTTTAAGTATTCTTGTAATTGATTAAAAAATATTACTGTTTTATGGTAATTATTAGTGACAGTGCGTAAAGTTGTTTACTTTAAAGAGAAGCTTCCTGATACGGCGACTGAATTTTGATAGGAACAGTTCGAAAATACTTCTGGGCATAAAAATATCTGAAGGGTAAGCTTTTTAGCTTTATTTTGCGTAAGTTTAAGTGTGGATTTTAATGAGTTCAAACAAATTTGCACAGTTTGTGTAAAAAATTATGTTCTCTTTGTGTGTTTTTTAGTTTCGAAACATTTTTGAGATATTTAATTTTTGGAAGAGAAAGCTTGTGAAGCTAAAATGTTATGAAAGTTATCTAGAATTTGCTGTTTTAATATTCAGAACAGTAATATTAATGCAGAGAATATTTGGGAGCTTAAAAGCTAATCATTTTCATTAGAGTTTCAATAAAGCTCAAAGCTCTAAAGCTTTATTGAAAGCTACTTTAATTGCACTACCAATGAATTTTTCATGCTTAAGATTTTCTTGATGCTGAATTCATAATTTTGATGTGTAGATAATTGAGCTTTGATATTTTAAAGCGTTAAAGCTTTTAAGAATATGTTTATTTAAGATTTGGCTGTAAAGTATTTGTATTTGGCTGAGTTTTCATATAATGGGGCACTCAAGCATTTAGGTTTATTCGAAAGTTTTGGCTATATTTTGATAAACAAATACTAAGCTTTTGCAGTTTATATGTTTTAAATTCTAAAAAACTATTCGTATGTCTAACATTTTCAAAATCAATATAATAATAAAAGCGGAATTTCCGAAAAGCATAAGAAAATACCTATGAAAATATTGCGTAATCTCGTTATTTCTTTTTTACTGAAAACACAAAGCTCTGCAAACACATCACTACACACAATATACGAGTACTTATCTTGAATAATGACTATAAAAAGCACACTTAAGCTTTTTTTGGAGAAACATTGCATATGTGAAGAGTTTGGAATATTTATGTATGTATATGTAAGCTGGTACTTCATAAAAATAAATAAGCTGAGTGAAAGCTTTCATATGTAATGTAAGCTCTTGCCACATGTAAGCTTACGCTATAGGCATAAAGCTTCAAAGCCGCAACTTAGGAAAAGAAACGATATAATTTGTATCAGTTAATAACTGTTTTCGGTTACCTAATTGTATAAAAAATGCCATTAATTAGCACCGGACACTGTGGATAAAGTACACGCCGATCCGTATGAGCTGTACGGCAATATTGATTTTTGTTTCATTGGCAAATTGGCAGAAATTTGTATATAAAATGAAAAAAATAGAGAGAAAACGTTGTTTAAAAAATATGAATTTACTTTCAAATGCTACATATACATATGTATGTCAACTATAACTAATATAAGAAAATTGAAATCGTGTCTAAGCAACACTTTACTATTTGTATTTAAGAACATTGAAAATTTGTTATATTGTATATATTATTATAATTTATATAATTTGTTGAAAGCATTTAATGAGTATAAAAGCAGCAAATCGAATATTTCAAGATTTCGTAAATTTAAGAAGTGAGCTTTTAAAGCTTTTAAGCTCGCCACACTGCATAGCTAAAAAGCTGGTTGTAGCGAATTTTGTATTCATTTTGTAGGGATGTTTTTTATTGAAGTGTTAGCAGAGAGTTGAAAATAAAATTTCGCTGTAAGTTGTCATGTAGTCCAGTTTATTGAATCACAATGTGTCATCTCCAGATTCTACCAACATTCGGTTATGATGTTTCGGTAAAGTAAAGTTAAGCAGAAACTAGTGTAAGATCTATATTAAAATGCATTTCCAAAGCATTCCTAGAAGCTTTTGTGTATTCAGTTTTTATAATAAAATAATAATACCATATATGTAAACTCACACTCTTTTAAAAAGCTCAAAGCACTTTTAGAAACTCTGAAATACAGTTCAAAATCTATTTTTTTTTGTGGTGTCAAAAGTTTATATGGACCATATATATATGTTATGGAGATTAAGCTTTAAGCTCAGCAACAAAAGTGCTTTACTATTTAAATCAAAAATAGTTGTTATGCGAAAAGTCTAAGAAAAATTGTAGATTCTCTGTGAAAATACCATGTTTCATATTTTTATTTATGTTTCATAAATGAGCTTTAAGCTCATTTTTTTGGGTTCGCACCACAGCTTTTGAAAGATCTCACATGTGGGTAGTTATAAGATATTTGGATGCCATAACCTAAATTTTAGTGCTTAAAGCTTACTGGAATGCTTAGACAAAAGCAAAGCTTACCAAATCTTTGTGTTATATTTTAACTATTTTGAGACTATTTTGAAAAGCTTGACACTAAAAGCTCCATCATCAATATGACAGTTAGAGTAACAAATTAACTGAATGCAAAACGTCGATTGCAAATCAATAAAATTATTCATCATTTGATGTGATTATGCTGTTTGGAAGCGGAAAGCTTTTATAGTCTCTGTATAGTATGTACACACATTCCATCAAATTAAAATGTATATGGCAATAAATTAAGCGACAATACCAAAGTTTTTTATTATCGTTATCCCGCTGAAACTTTTGTGAGTTTTCACGTAAAAACTGCTTTCTTGCACCGAACGAGCTTCAAAGCTCCGCAAGCAAGTGTCTGCTTCATTGATTTTTATGTAGTTGTTCGTATATTTTTTATTGACTGCAACTAATATACATAAATATAGTGTTTATTGCTTGCAAATTTTATTGCAGTTCGCCAAAGTTCCGCTTCCACAGCTACAAATACCGTTGTATATTCGTGTATGAGTGCTTATGGGCGCTCATAAAAAGCGCCTTGCAGCAGTTTATCACTCAATGAAGTGTTGAGTTATTTGTTTTATAACACAGTGGGCGGCACTGATTGCCTGCGTTTTCGTGGGTACCAACAGTCGTCCGCCTGTCGTAAAAGCGTGTGGGCGGGTGCGGTTGCAGCAGCAACCAAGACGACTGCGTATGCTGGCCATGTTCGTGGCCTGGCGTGCTATTGGCATTGCCAATGGCCACTTGTTGACACTTTAAGCATTTAATTCGATTATGTTGCGCTCTTGTGAAAGCTCCAAGGACGCGCAGCATGTCCATGCCGTTGTAGCAAAGTTATGCATGCGCTCGTTTCATTAGTCAGCTGCATTACGACGCCGCTTCTTTACGAGTGGAACTTATTTAATTTGCAATTTTTATTTTGTGTTTTGCATTTTCGAAAGTTTTACAAGCAAATGCTTTTGCGGTTATTTAATTACGATTTTAGTGCAGTTTTTTGGCCTGCAGTGTTGCCAGTTAATGCATTCGCATGAGTTGTTGGGTGTGTAAATGGTGGGTTGGTTGGAGTCGTTTATTTTATAGCGCAGTTTTCGGGTTAATGTAGTGGTTTGGGCGGAGTTGAACTTGTGATTTTTTCAGTTCGTGTGCTTGTATGTGTCTGTGTAAGTGTGGGCGGCATTTATGTGGGCTTAATTGGAATTGCTTATGAATTACATTGTAGGAGGGGAGGACCTTGACAGTTGTTTTGCTTTTTTGGAGATAAGTGGAGGGATTTAAGCTGATCTTATTTCTTCAGAAAATATTATCGATATGGTTTTTACAAAACAAATATAATATTAAATATGTTGTTCTAGACAAAAGTGCTTTCTTATGCCTATAATTCAGCTTTCTGAATCTAGTTGCCAACTTTTTTGTCACAATATCTTCTATTAATTGTATATGTATGCCTAGTAGTTCTGAGATATTGCTTTACTTCTTATAACTATTATTATTAGATTTAGAACAAAGCTAAACTCACTCAAAAAAATTAATATTTTTAACTAAACATTTTTAGAAATTGATTTTGTACTTTTTAATAGATTTTAGTACACTTTTAGTATATATTTTGTAAAATTATCAGTACTAAACTTGCATATATTCTATATTACATTTCACCACTTGCTTATCTATTTTTTATTTTAGTACATTTTTAGCACACTCTTGCAGTAACAAAGCTTGTACGTTTATTTGTAATGTTAAACAATTTTAGAACACTTTATTTGTACTGAGTTTTGTTGAATAGTGAAAATTATTTATAGCAGCTGTTGTAAAGTTCGTATTGCAGACTATGCATTGTTCTTGCTCAAGCCGTAAGCAACAAACGTTTTTGCATAAATTGAGTAAATTTGAAATTTTAGTACTTTTTAGTACACATTTTCGTTAATAGTTTGTAGAGTACTATGCATGAACTGCTATTTGGATTGGACTAATTTTAATTTAGTACTGTATTTTGCGTCATTCCACGCAAATTTAGAAATTTTTAGTACAAATATTGTTTGTAGGTGAAACGAGTGTACTTTCTTGAAATTGTCAAATTGTTTGCTTTGCGACACTATTTTAAGCAATTTTAGTACTTTTGGTACACTTTAGTACTTCAAACTTTTCAGTACTAATTTTAAATATATTAAATTCTGTTTAAATCATATCTACGGGTCTTCTGTTTTGAAATATAGCTTAATATGTTTTATAATTTGTAGACACATTTTGTTCTAAAATGCTTATTTTAGTAGGGAATGCAGAAATATCTAAAATCTTCGATTGTTATTCATAAAAGCTTTTATGCTGACACAATATTTTACTCAAAACTACTACAATTTACAAAATATTTTGTGTGAGTTTAGTTTTCGTTTTGTTCTAAAATAATTCCAACTGACTGATTTTAGTAATATTTATAAATCTATGAAAATAACAGCATTTTAACATAGTTTTTCGTCATTTATAGTTTTGCAGAAAAAGGGATTTTACAATTTGTTGGTTTAATGCTTATTTTTGCTTTTCGCACATAATAACAATTTCTAAAAATAATATATATTTGTTTCATAACATTTCTAAAATATTATTTTAAATATTTTAAACAACCTTTGATTTATTTCTATGAATACACAAAATAATATACGCTTTAAACGAAAACAACAACAAAGCATTATATAAGCTTTAATATCAGTATAGGCAAAAAACATTTGGTGGTTAGTAAGCGCCTAAAAGTATAGTAAAAATATTAATTAGTACAAACTCATTGTTCATATATATGTACTATGTGTTAGTGTGAGTTGACGAGTGTGCTTAACGCTTTGAAGCACAGTAAAAAATTGTAATGTTTTTAACTGTAAAGCTCATGTTAGTGTGAGCTATGCATGTGCTCATGCAAAAGCTCTTTAAAACTCTTCCTATTTGTTAGTGTTGCACAAGTGTTAGTACGGCTATAAATAATAACACTTTTTATAACAACAAATATACGCTATTTAAGCACGCATATTTGCCACTTACATTGGTTTTTGTTTTGTTATTTTAAATATTAAATATAAATATTTGGAGGGATGAAAACAAAATTTGTTACATAACCAGCAGGCGTTGGCGCTGCTTGTTTGTGTGCGTGTGTGTTTGTGTTTGTATTAAATCTAATAACAGTACCTGTCCATTTGCGTCGGTGTAGATAACATAAGAAGCATTCAACGGTACTTTAGTTGTTGCTGCTTTGGTGTGGCATACAAAAATTAGTTGGAAATAATTAAATTTTCATATAAATATAAAACGTGTTGATAACAGCCCAAAAGCATGCAATGAATATTATATTAAGTTATTTTTTTGTTGTTGTAAATTTTTATACAAATATTTTTGTTTTTTTTTTGTTTGTTGTTATTATTTGTAGGGGATTAAATGTATTTGCATTGAAATGATAAAAAGCGATTTGTTATTGTTATTTTTTTTTATAAGCCATTTTTTTATGATTCAAATAATATTTCATAAGCAGTGCAAATTATATATATGTGCATATACATATATGTATCAGCGGTTAACCAAAGCGCGAAAAAAGGAAATTGGAAAATATTTTAATTTGTAAATTGAATAAAATAACAAAAACAATAATAAATTATGCATAATAAGTGAGTATTTCGTGATTTGCATGAGAGCGCGCATTGTAGGAGGAGAAAAAACAGAGTTGCACAAATTTAAATTTCATAAAACCATACAAATTTGTATAAATATGTTTTACATAAGACCAAGTCCAATATAAATTTAAATATAAATATATATGTATATGTACAAAATACAGTTAATCGGCATTGTCAGCGTTGACGTTGACGTCGCAGTCGCATTGATGGCATGCATGCAGCAGCGTTGTTTGTTTGTTGTTTTTGTTTTTTTTGTGGTTTTATTTGTTTTTGTTATTGTTTTGAGTGTATTTTTGTTGTTGTTTTTGTTTTATTTGCGGTGCAAATTAACGGCATTATTATAATTATTATTTATCATATTGTCCGTAATTTGGCCAATTCGTGTTTGCATATGTGTGTATTTTTCAATTGTTGTTTTTGGTTTTTGTAGTGTATTGAAATTTTGCGATTAACATTATTAATATCATTATTGGTGTTATTAGTATGCGTTAATGTGTAAATATTGCCGTTGCGTTGCGTTGCGTCGGTGTTTTTATGCATATGTGTGTATGTGTTTGTGCGTGTTTATTAGTTTTTGTTTGCGGAGATTGCATCAGTGTTTCATATTCAAGTTAAATTTTTGGTTTAAAGTCGTGAATTAATATTTGGTTTTTGTATAATTGAAATTTTGTGATTTTCAGATATTTTTATTGCATTAATTTTGTTTATAATTTTTTATTTGTTTTCATAATATTTAGTATTATTTTATGTAAAAGTTATGAAATAGCATTTCCAAATTTTTTTAATGCAAATTCAAATACAATTTTTTTTTTAATTTTTTACCAAGTTCAAATTTTTATTATTTTATTTTACATTTATTTTTAATTAAAAAAATATATATATTTGTTATTTATTTTTATTTGTATTGTTATTGTCATATTTATTTTTAATATTTCGAAAATAATTTTATTTTGTTAATAGCCATAATTGAGAATTTTATTTATTTATTTTTTAGAAATTATATCAATATAATTGACAATTTCATATTTTATTTTATTTTTTTTTATAATTGTTTTTTGTATTTATATAATATGTATTCAATGTAATTGTAAATTATTTAAATATCAATTGTTGATTTAAATAAATTAAATTATTTTTTTTTAAATTTATAATTAATTAATTTAGCAATTTTTAATTTTTTTATTTTTGTAAAAGTCGGACATTCATATTTGTATTATAAATTAAATATTTTGTATATAGTTTTTATATAAATTATGTAAAATTGGTGTAATTGTTTGTATATAATATAAAATAGTTCGAAATAAAAATTGCAACATTTTTAGTAATATATTTAAAAATTGTAAATATAAAAAATAATTTAATATTTTGAGTTTAATAATTAAAAAATAATTAATTGCAAAAAAAAAAGTTTTTTTTGATTGTTATAAAGTTTGAATTTATAAAAAAATTAAAATGTTATGAAAACAAATTTATAAAACAAAATTTTTTTAACAAAACAAAACAAAATTTTTGAAATTTTAAATAAATAAAAAAAAATATTTTTTTGTTCAAAAAATGTCAACAATTTTTTTTTAATTTTTTTACAAAAAATTTCAAGTAAATAAAATAAAATAATATTTTTTTGTTCAAAAAATGTCAAACAAAAATTTTATTTTTTTACAAAAAATTTCGAATAAATAAAATAAATTTTTTTACACAAAATTTCAAATAAATAAAATAAATTTTTTTTTCCAAAAAATTAATAAAATATTTTGATTAAATATCATTGATAGTTTTTCAATAATTGATTTTTAAGTTTATTGATGCATTTAATGTTTAATATAATTATGAATTAGAATTTGTATTTTTTTTTTAATTAATTTAAAACAAATATAGAAATTAAGTACATATTTTATTTTGTATTAGTTTTAAATTTTTAAATAAAGGCAATAAAAAAATATGTTTTTATATTTATATATCATTTTTGTTTATTGTTATTTATTTATTATTATTTTGTATTTATATTTTTATTTAAATATATTAGTTATTTAGAATTTTTCAATAATTAATAAATATTTTTTAAACAATTAATTATTTGAATTGTAGTAAAATAGAATTAATTAATATTTTTTTTGGTTAGTTAAGCATTTTTATTTTATTTTTTGCATGCAAATTTGTGTATTTCGTGCATTTTAATTTCAAATTTGTTTTATATGTGTGTGTAAATATTTTTTTGTTTTTGTTTTTTGCCATTTTTGCGAATTAAATGTATAAAAAAGTGGAAGCATGTAATTTGGAGAAAGAAGAAAAATTCTAGATTAATCACTGAAATTAAAGAGCTTAGAAAATAGTAGAAATGGTATTAGATAATTAATTTTGCTAAATATATATGTTGATAATATTAAATAATATAGTATAATATGATATAAAATAAATAAATAAATATATATATATATTATATTATAATATAAAATTCAGCTAAAAATATATTTAATAAAGTGTTAAGCAGTTCTAAATGAGAAAAACAGTAAAATTTCTGAATGATTTGTATATAAGTGAGTTTAACTACATTAAAAAATTATTATTTTATAATTAATTTGATTAAATTTAAGCACCAAAAAATTTATTTTTTTCACTATTCGATTTTTTTAAGTTTCAATAGTTCAAAAAAATATTATTTAAAAATTTTATTTTGTGTATAAAATAATTGCAGCAGTTGCTTTAAAATTATACCCCAATCAAGGCAGCGCGCCTAAAACCACACCACACGACATAATCATTTGCAGCAAAAACACGATTAAAAAAAAATTTAATGACAAAACCGCGTTGCATAGTTTTTGGCGTCGACACTGGCGACGCGCATGCAACAGGCTCTAGCTGACATCCACGCAAAGGCAGCCATTTAAATGCGAAGCGCATACTCCCACACACACACACGCACACACTCGCTCCGGCATGAGCTCGCTGTGATGTTTTTCTGGCTGCAGGCGAGCGTCGTTTTTGTGCTTGCACGTGTGTGTGTGTGCAGTTGGCGCGCTTGTACAAGTTAATAAATGCAAATTAACGCCCACCGCAAATGAAAGGGGTGGTGGAGAGAGCGTGGACCGCAACAAAAATTTGGTTGTCGAAAAAATTGGCGGACGGACTTAATGTGTGCATATATACATATATAGTCGGTGGGTGAGCAAATATGAAAACAAGTATGCAAATTAGTCCTCTATAGTGGAGCATAATAAAAATAGCGGAGAGGCGCGTGAAAAAGGAGTTTGCTGTTGAAATAAGTTCATTTGCATTGGAGTTTATTCTATGTGGGCAGTAATGTATGCGTGTATGTTGATTGCGTTTTGTATTAACTCTTGGGCGTTCTGGCAATGTATATATGCCTATTTTTAGAACAAAAAATATATTTAAAAAAATGTAAAAAAAGTTTTAAATAATGATAAATTTAAATATTTTTTTAAAATTAATTTATGAAAATAAAATGTTTTCAAAAACCCTAATTAAAAATAAATAGAAAAACTTAAAAAAAAATGAATTTATAAAAAAATATCTAATAAAAGCATTTCCTTAATTTTGAATATAATATTTTAAATTTTTAATTAAATATTTCAAAAATTATTTATATATGTATACTACTACTTAATTTGAATACATAACAATTTGTTTATAGCAATTTGGGAAATGTTTTAATATTAATGTTTTAATATTCAATTATTAATATATTTTTTAACTTTTTTTTTTATCTTTACGTGAAAAGTTTTAAATAAAGAAAATAAAAAATAATTATAATTGAATTGAAAACTATTTCTTAATAAATCGTTTACTTAGGGTATTGAAATATTTTCCAAAAAATATTTTTTTTATAATTTTTTTACAAAACATTTTTTTTTTTTAATTTTTTTTATAAAATATGAGAAACATGAAAATATTAAAAAAGTAAAAATTTTGAAATAAAATATTAAATTTATATTTGTCTAACGTTCTCACATTAAAATGTTTCTTTTTAACCGCAGCAATTTTCTGAAAAAATGTTTAACCACTTGGCGCTCAATAAAAGATATATTTTCATTTAAAAATTTTACTATTTTCCCACAACGCTGAAGCAAATAATAATAACATAAACCATACAAATATATATATATATATATATTTATGCAAAAATCAGCTAATAAATATGTTGTTGTGTTGTAGAGTTTCATAATTGTTATTCGTTTTTCGTTGCAAGTAATGTTATTATTATTGTTATTGTTATTGTCGTCATTGTTTTTGGTGGCTGTGAAAGTTTTTCTACGTTGGTGATCAACTTTTATGCAGTTTTTTTGTCGGTATGAAATCAGCGGCAACTAGTTAAAAACATACATGTATATGTGGTGTTGTTGTTTTGTGTAATGTTGTTGTTGCAAAATATTTCCATGCATAATTTTTGCATTTTCACGCAATTGCATAGCGTTACTGGCTTTGATGGTATATTTGTTTACTTATGTATGTGTGTGTTAGTCAATATTGGCATGGTGTTAGTCTGCTAGCTAACTAGCTTGTGTTGTTGCTTGTATGTTGTTGCAAATGCGTTGTAAGCTGGGAAAGCGATAAAAATATGTAAGCTGCTATTAGTACATAAGCTTGATAAGCAAAGCAAAAATATAAGCAAAAAAATACAAGTGCGATATGAACAAAATTGTTGCATATGATTGAATAAAAAACAATTAAATATGAAAAACAATTGCAACAAAAAAGTAAAAATATATATGATATTTTTTGGTAATTTAATATATAATATTAAATGATCTAAAATTTTCGCGGGAATATTAAAAAATTAAATCATAGACAGAATCTGAAAAATATTGTTAAATTTATTATCATAAAACATTTTATTTTTTTTTTCAATATCTTTTATCTAAAAAAACTAAATAAATTTAATTTTAGAAAATATTTTTTTATATAATTGTTTGTATATTTTATTTAAAAATTTAATTTAGTAGTTTTAATAGTAGAAACGGAATGTAAAAATGTTATTTTTCATATTATTTATTTGTTCTAGAAAAATTGGTTAAAACATGAATTTATGTATTTGAGTTTAAAATATTTTAAATTTCATAATATTTTATGGTAATATAATATACTGTTATTTAATTTTTTGGTAAAATTATTCACTTTTTTTTCTAATTTTTTTATGAAAAATCTTATAAAATTAATCATAAATAAAAATTTTGTCTAATTAATTAAGTTAAAATCATTTATTTTTTAAAAGAAAATATAAACTATTGTTTTATCATTTAAAATTTTTTTTGTAGGTTATATTTTTTTAATTAATGTTTTTTTTTTAGAATTACTGCTATTAAAGGGAAAATTCGTAAAAAACTTAAGAAAGATTAAAAACATTTTTGTATAATTAAAAAAATTAGTTTTCACTATAATATTAATTTAAATTATTTGTGTGAAAATTTAATAGTTAAATTTTTTTTTCATAATTTTCCAAATGAATTAATTTTATAAAATTTAAAATTTTGTAGTGAAAATTGGTTATAAAAAAGTAATAGTTTCTAAATAAATAAATAAATTATTTTCCAAAATTATATAGTTTAAATATTTATATGTATTGTAAATATGACCTCCACTAAAATAAAACATCATAAAATAATTTTAAAAAATATTTATATTAAAAATAGTGCACGTTTTGTTAATCACAAAAAAAGCTGTACAAATTGCAAGGGCGTCAGCAGTGTTAAACAATCCTGGCAAGCAAGCAGAAAAGCCAAAATAAAGCAAAAGCGATGTTTGTAAGCACAGCTAAAATAAAAAAATATAAATTAAAATATATTTTTAAGCATAAATGTTAGGATTAGTAGTCAAAAGTGTAAAGTAAATCAGCTTATACGAATATGTGGTTGCATGTTGGACTGAAGCGATTTTTGTTTGCAAAACTTTTTACTGCAGCGCTGTAAGTAATCACAAGAAACATTTTCATTTTAATTATCAATTGCAAAGGCTTTAGCGAAATAAACATATGAAAAAGCTACTAAATAACACTTATTATAAAATAACTTACGTTTTAACAAGTTCACTAACTTACAACAACAAATATTTATAAATAAACATGAATATGAAAGCTCTTATAAAGGCGGGATCGGCGGGATTTTCGAAATTCATACTTACTACCAAAAAAGCCTGGAAGAGGAGTTTATATGCATGTAAATATAAAATAATGTAAATTTAATATATTGAATACAGTATTGCTTGTGAAATTCAACAAAAATAATATTTTATACAATATATAAATATTTTATTTTAGAAATATAAATTGTTATAAAATGAATGAAATAAAATAATATTTTATAAAATAATATATTCTTAAAGAAAAATCTCAAATTAAGCTCACATAAAGATTTTCAATTTCTGGTTGGAAATTAAAAAAAAGCTCGCAGAAAATTTTCAAAACTAAAAGCTCAGACAGAAGTATATTGAGTAATTTGAAGCTCTAAAAAAGCTCCAGGAAAGTTTTCCCAAAAGCTCATTTGAAACTTTAAACTTATTTTCCCAAAATATTTTATGCAATATCTAATCATACAAATTTGTTTTTCGCTACAGTATTTAACGTTTAAATACATTTTAAATATTTCTTTGATTTTGTCGGCCTTTTCGCGCTTTCAAAGAAGCTTTGATTTTAGAGCTTTTTAAAACTGGCATACAGATTTGTCTTTCGCTACAGTATTTAACGTTTAAATACATTTTAAATATTTCTTTGATTTTGTTGGCCTTTTCGCGCTTTCAAAGAAGCTTTGACTTTAGAGCTTTTGAAAACTGTTCTCAAAGCTTTTAAATTGATGTGAATATATTATTGTGAATCAAAAGAAGTTATCTTCAAAACATTAAAATAATATTCTCGAAAGAAATAATAAAAGCTCCAAAGCCATCAATTAATGATTATTCAATTTACTTTTTTAAAGTGAAATTTCTTCTCTTTTTAGAGTTTTATCATCATATTAGACAAATAAATAACATTTATAATTAAATTTAATGCAACTTAAAAGCATAAAATAAAAGCTTGCAACATTAAAAATAACAATTTTTTGAACTACTTAGCTATGTAATTTAAAAAAATATATATATGTATTAATATATCTATAATACAACTAAATATGAACACACAATAATTTGCACTTATGTACATACTTTTCTTCCAGCCATGCATACGTGTTTTACGAGCTTTTTTAAAAGCTTTTGCTGTATATGCTCGAATTCATCTGATATTTCAACTATTACGGTACATACAAATGCATACGTGTAGTGTGAGCGAGCGTTTGTGCTCGGTAGTAAAAGAGACGTAATCCAACTCCAATGGGTAAGCTTAGATGTTTTTAAATGTTATTTATCTATTATGGACTATTTTAAATATACATTGCTGTAGTTATGATAAATAATTATTATTTAAAACTATAATATACAAATTTCTATAAAAATATTATACAAAAATGCAAAACGTGTAATTAGAAAATAAAGTGGAATTGCTTTAAGAAAATATTTATTTGCTTGTGAACAATTTTTAATATAAAATGAGTTTGTCAACATACTTTTTTCACCAAATGTCTGCAATAAAAATATATTTGTTAAGAATTTAACTTTTACTGTGCCATAACTTTGTTAGAGAAAATAAAATATTATCTTACTTGTCGACGGCTTACATACATACATATGTATACACATATGAAAGCTTCCTAAATCAGTATATATTTTGTAACTTTATTAAAGGAAATTATAATTAATAGTAGTAACAAAATAACTCTATTGTTAGAGGTGACATTTGGATGCAAGGTTTGAAGAGTTTTAAATAAGTGAAGACTTTTCTAGAAATATATTTTTTAGGACGTTTTTTTTAGTACCACGTTTTGTAATGAAAGATTAAAGATAAAGGAAAGAGTTCATAACACTACTTTCATCGAAGTCAATCACAGTTGACAAGACTATTAACCAATACACTAAAGCTTGCCACACGTTTGGAGAGCTTTTGAAATACATTTTTTTGAAGTAGATTTTTTTTTTAATATAATTGTTCAACTGATCGTTGCAGACTGCTTCAGATTTTTACTACTGGTCTTCTAATGATAGAAAACTTTCACGAAATTTTTAAAATTGAGGATTAAAGCCAAATTATCAGTATCTGACCGAGTAAAAGCAAGAGCTTTTTTTAATTTTTTGAGTACTTTTCTTCTCTAGCAGTTCTTACAAGAGCTTTAAGCTCATGGCTTAGGCATGTTGCCGCAAAAGCACTTTTCTTAACACTTTGCTTCTGGTAAAACATGGTTTTAGTCTAGATTTCAACGAATACTTCAATTTATTTTTGAAATATGATTGTGAGAGCTTTTACAAAGCTTTTTGAGCCGTGCCTCAATGTGGTTTTTTGCAGAAAAGTTATTAAGAAATAATTGCTGGAGCTTTTGATGATTATATGTACTAAAAGTGTCTCATTAAGGGATATTATATTTATGCAGTCAAGAGAACAGCTTAAAGCATTTCTAAATTATATTATTATGTTAGCTATTAAGAAATTAGAAAATTATATCGAGCATTTTATCAATATCTATATAAACAGTAGAATAACAACAAGCATAAAACATTTAAAATATTTTCAAAAACAGTTAGTAAATATTTGAACTCAAGAACCCACTACTTACTAAATACGAAAGAACATACCGAAACACAACATTAAATAATTTACATAATTCAAAGAGTAGCGCTTACAGTTCATTGGCAGGCATCTAGACATGTTCCATTAACACTTGATAAAGTTTTCATTTTTGTTTTTTATATGTTTTCAGTAAATATGTGTCATTTTTGTCCCAGCAGTGTAGCAGGCTTACCTTGAAAAGTGCGTTAAATACATACATACATACATATAAACAATTTGTGAGTAATATTTCACTAAATATACGCTTGATTATATTCAAATGTTAACGGTAAAAGCATGCTTTGCAATTAATTACATACATACAGTTTATGGTAATTATGCCAGTAATCAAGTAATTAGTATTAATTTTCAAACATTATTGATATATTTAATAATTTAATATGTATAAAGAGTAAGACAAACGAAAATATTTTATGTTTTACACATAAAAAATAAAAGTGAAATTAACGAAATTTAAAAAGTTTTTTTTTTTTTGTTTTCCAAATGTATACTTAGGCACATTTACGAGTACGATTACGATTACGAGTACGAGCAATGAGAGCGAACCCACTCACGTTTCATACATACTGGCTGTGGCTAAAGAGAGAGAGAGAGTGAGTTATATATATATAGATATATATCTTTAGATAAAAATATATATTACATATTATTTATATTTAAATTAAATTACATAAACGATAACTGTTTACTTAATGAAGGAAAACGTTTTTGGTGCAACGGCACGACTAACTTCTTCATTTTTTTGGCAACTAGATTAAGTGTTCTTCAATCTCCGGTAATATTTTTATTTTCTATTAAATAATTTTTAAAATAAATAATTACATTGTAATACTTGCGTTACAGAGTGACCGTTAGAGTAACACCTGTGTGCGGTGTTACATGACCTTGTTGGATATGCTGTGGAAAAAGCGAACGAATGGGCGTACGAACAAACCCGACTTCCCAGTGAAAGTGTTAAACTAGACTTTCAACACTTTTTAGACACAAAAATAAATTTCCACAAGAGAGACACAGTGAAAAAGAGTAGAGCGGAGTGGGGTCCAACTATGATTAGGTACATGTATTTCTTTCCCCAAACAATTATGTCGAAGGAGCGTGAGGGTAGGGTATATACATACATATATACACGTTTGGATGGTTTTCCAAAATGCTCCGCAAAATACTACCAGTAACTTGGTCATGTGAACGCTTTTTGTGCTGGATAAGCGGCAGAAATGCTGAAGATGAGCTTAAAAGCTTTTATTTGTTTTCGGAATTACGCTAAGTTTGGACTTTATTCAAGCTAATATACATACAGTGGCTTCAAAAATCCCACATTTTGGTTTAAAAGCTGTAATTTATAAGAGGAGCTTAAAGCTGCTGGTGTGATTTGGTTAGAATTTTCACAAAAATTAATAATTGTTAATATATTTTGCTTTGAATTTTTGAGCTGAAACGGTGGGGCAATTTGTTTTTCGTGGTACATATTAGCATAAAAAATTTAAATGAGCTTTTAAGCACATAAAATAAGTATGTTTTGTTGCTGAAATAAGATTCATAGTTTTGAGTCTGAGTCTTAAACTCTTAAGGCTGTAAAGCTCTTGATGAGCTTTCATATTATGTACTTCATGAAAAAGCTTACGTATATAAAGTAAAATGTATCAGTAATTTTACATATATTTTAAAATTTTTACAGCTTAAAAAGTCGTTTGTGATTTTTAATTTTTTTAATAAAAGCTCAGTTTGAAAAGCTTTAGAAATTTTATTAACTCTACAAATTGAAACTAATAAAACGGCACTTAAAAGGAGTTTTAAAGAAATTCCAACTGGTTTTTGATATACCGGTACTCGAAAGCTTTTTGGGTGTAATTATTAAGAAGCTTTCATTGACTTTAAATTTACAAATAGCTTTTACGTGTATATTATGTACAGTTTTTTGGCAACATATCATTCATTGCTTACTCTTATTTATTGAGCGAAGCTTTTTCAATTGTTTAAATGTGTACATATTTTAAGCCAACTTACTTATATTTAAACATATTTAAATAGTGCTTTGGTACGCCAACGATTTAATATATGCATATATACGTTTTTTATTGCGATCACACCAAAAGTTTAGTTAAGCTCATGGAAATAAGCTTTCAAAAATTTACCTTGACGTGAATAATCTTAAAGCCACCCGTATTTCTGTTTTCTTTGAAGCAGAAAAGCTTTAAATTTTTGTCCAAAGCTTAAAGCTCTTTGGCTAAAGCTCACACTATTATAAGGCGGTTATGGTATTGCGCCCCGAAACACACCTATAACTGTCTTCACACAAAAATTAATTCTAGCAATGAAAAAGTTTAAAAAAAGTACAAAAATATTATTTTTCTACCAACAATGAAAGCTATAAAGAATTAATAAAAGCTCATAAGTTACTTTTTGCGATATCTTGTGTCATTTGTGTGATACATACTATATGCATATCATTTATGGGCTTGCAAATGTGGTTGTTGTGTAAATTATTTACTTGTTTCTGTATATTCATATGGTGTATTGAATACAGTTTCAGTAGCCGACATGCAATTTTGAAAAAAAAAATTAACAGTTACTTAATACACATAATGATATATTTATATTGTATTTAATACATTTTCAATGCAGCATTGCTTAAATTGTACAAAAGCTTTTAAGTTCGTTCATGTTCCAGCACAAAAATTGTTTTTTTTTTTATCAACACTAATTCAAGTTTTATTGAAAGCTACAGATGCAGTAATATTTTGCAGAGGAGTTGGTTTGGTCTCACATACAATATACGTGATACATATGTATAGAAATTCGAGTATATATATATATTTATATGGCAACGCTGGTGATTTCGAGCGAAAATAAAAAAGTGTGGAAAAGAGCGGGTAAACAAAAATGAGCTTTTAATACGTATAAGCATAAAGATTAAAGCTAAAAGGGAAAAATCTTTTAAAATATTTATATTAAGTAAGGGGAGTAGAAGCGTAAAATAGCAAATATAAAAAGTAGCGTTAAAAATATGAAAGAAAAAATAATTAAATTGAAAAATCTTTAAGGAGAAAAGAGTAAAAAGCTTTGCATGAAATGAGTATGTTAAGTCGTGAAGAGAGCAAAACGAATTCTAATACTTACTATACTAAATAACTAGTTATGGATATGGAAAGGCTATGCGTTTTTATGGTTTATCAAAAGCTTATTTTCTTAAAAATATTATTTATAAACATATTTATATTTTTTTTTACTGCAGCATTGGAACTCATTCGAGCGCTTGGCAAATGGCAAAGCACAATCGTTGATCCAGCCATTAAGAGATTTAAAAGCGTGTGTTTTAGCCAGCAAAGAGGATGCATAAAGGTAACATACAACAGACACCGGCGCAAAGAGAGACGAACACAAAACACCATTATCCCAAATAGTAATTACTCTCAGTAAGAAATATGTGAACGCAAATGGACAATAACATACACTAATGTCTTATGTAATTGTGTTTAATGTAGCGAAACGGCGGTATACAACGAATGACACAAGGATGGGGACGTCAACGAGCTTTTAGGAAATGATAATGAAAATGAGCGGATTTGTATGAAGCAAAATGAGGATGAGTATGCCTTGGACTTAGGTGAGAGCAACTGAAAAGATATGTAAATTATATTAGAAAATAAAATAAAAATTTCATAATTAATAAAAAATAATTTGAAAAAAATTTGTAATAATAATGAAAATAATTCAAAAATGTAATAAAAAATTTGAATCATTAAAATTAAAAAATATTATAAATAATTAAAAGTGGGTAACATATGTATGATTAGATAATAAAAAAATATATAAAATAAAAAATTTAATTTCCTTAAATTTTTTTATTTGAAGAATTGTATTTGTTTTATTGAAAAGTTGCTAGCAACATATAAGTTTAAGGATCGCAGGAAACTTTATTGCTAGCGAAATCAATACTTTCTATTAGTAATAATCTTTGTTTAAATATTTAGTTTTTTCTGAAAATATTGTCATCATTCTTTTCATAGCAACATTATTGCTAGCTCTTTTAAAATGTTGCTAGCAGCATGTTACAAAACATTGTTAATAATTATTGAAATTCAAAAATAAATCAGTCACTAAAACTTGTGCACCTTTGATTGATTGATTTGCAATGTTTATTTTACTAGCAACATATTGCTGGATATACAAATATTAAGCAACATAATTGCATGCTATTTTAAAATATGTTTCTACATAAAATTGAGTATGCAAAATGTTTAGCAGTTCTTCTAATTATCAAAGAATATTATTGCTAGCAACATTTGTTTAGCAACAAAGTTTCTCAACATTTTATTACAATTTATTAAATAAAAGAAAATTATTAAAAAATTTTGGCAATAAATAGTAATATTTAAATAAATGTTGCTAACAAATTTTGTTTAGCAACAAAGTTTATAACATTTTTTTATTTTGAAGTGATTTACGTCAAACGTTTTAAAAATTTGTGTTTTTGAATTTGTAAAATAGTAAAATGTTGCTAGCAAGTTTCGTTTAGCAACAAAGTTTATCAACATTTTATTATTTTCAAATTTTAAGCGAAATAAATCTGAAGTTGTAAAATCATATGCTTCAAAAATTTATGTTTTAAAATTAGTAAAATAGTAAAATGTTGCTGGCAAGTTTCGTTTAGCAACAAAGTTTATCAACATTTTTTTTTATTTTTAAGTAAAATTCATCTAAAGTTGTAAAATCATATGTTTCAAAAATTTATGTTTTAAAATTAGTAAAATAGTTAAATGTTGCTTTCAAGTTGTGTTTAGCAACAAAGTTTATCAACATTTTTTTATTTTTAAGAAATTTCTGGCAACATTTATATGTATAGCAGCAAAATGTTTTAACAATATGGCTAAGTATGAATTAAGCAAAATACTTCAAAAATAATATATTGGATTCAGTTAAGAGAAAAATTAAAAAAAAAAAAAATAGAAAATTGCCAAGTAAAAGAAAATATTTATAAAATAATATAAAAAAATAAAAAGAGGTTCAAGTCGTTTTCGAAAAGACTCAACTGAGTAAATATTGCAAACAATAGAATATAAAGTCTATAAAAATGAATGAATAAAGCCGTTGAGAAGGTTGTACGTACAAATATAAATCTATAAAAGAGCAAATGGGCAAATGAGTTGGGTGAAAATGTGTGTGTATGTGTGTAATGGCATGATAACGAGCAGCAGTTACGAGCAATTTTAAGTTTTGAGGAAATTGTCTATGCAACATATGGGGTATACGACATGGTTTTGTTGTTGTTGGTTTCGTTTTTTGCTATGCACTAAACTAATTCATGAATGTACGAGTATAGTTTAAGTAAAAAAGCATTTTTGTTGTTTATAATTTTTAATATAAGTTCATTGTTTTTTTTTCTTAAATTTTCATTAAATTTTTACGCTTTCAAATTGTATAATAATAGTAATAGTTTTGTTCTTGTTGTTTTATATGTTATATTACTTTACTTTGCATATTAAACATATTCATTAATAATGATAATAATTATAGTAAACAATATAATATTCATTAGTCAAATTGTTGAATATTTTGTTGTACGTATGTATGTTTTGTTGTTGTTGTTATAATTATTTTAGTATAATAATTATACGAGTATATATGTATGTAGTATATATATATATAGCAAACATTTGTGTGTTGTAAATGCTAGTTGAAATCGAATTGCAATAATTAAATAGTATTATCAATAAGAGATGATAATTATTTACTTGTACATACATATACATATAGTACGCACATAAATATGCATAATAAATAGATATTTGGTAAGTATAGGTAATTATCAAATATACACAATCCACAAAATTTGCGAAAAAACTGGCGATAATAGTATGTTGTTGCTGTTGCTGTTGTATTTATATTTATATAATCCATATAGTTTAAATACGAGTATTTAACACTGTATATGCTTGAGAGTGTGTATTTGTGTGTGTGTGTGTGTGTCTAGCTGTGTACATGTGTATTCGTATATGTGTGTGTTTGTGCAACGAAATTGCATTTGTTAGTTAGTTACGGACAATTACGAATCATACGCAATTAATTAGCAGCAATAAGTAGTTATAATTGAAATATGATTTTTGTAACTTTCAAATGAAATTCTCTTTAACGCAAATTATCTAGACGAATATGCTGGAGTTGTTGTTGTTGCTAAAATGTTGCGAATAATATTTATGTAAATATGTGTGTGTGTTCTTGTCCCTATCGACTTTTCACTGTAGTAATTACGTATATGTTTTCACTAAATATTGAATTTTTGTCGTTGCCATATCTCATTTTTTTAAGTATTTTTTTTTTGGATCTTTTCAAATCGTAAATAACATGCAATTTTTATCTCAATTTTTTTTGCTGCTTTTTATCTTTTTATTAACTTTTTTTTTGTTGTATTTTTTTTTTAATAATCTTTACAAGGTAAGGTAACATTTCAAAACATTTTTTTTTTTGTATTTTACATGTTGCCTTTCTAGTCGCTCTAGCTATATATTAAATTTCAATAGTTCATGACACGCTTTTATTCTCTTTTAAAATCTTTTTCTGCATACTAACTTACTCCTCAGTGCTTTCATAGTTAACTTTCGAGAGCTTACAACAATACTTCGCTTTAAAAACTCTAAAATACCCCGACAAAACTTTACTATACTAAGCTTTTGAGCTTTCACATTGTAACTATTCTTACCTGCGAGCTTTCATTTTTATCAAGAGCTTTCATAAATTTATGCTTTCCCATTTCGTCTTTATATTGCTCTTGTGCTTTCATATTTATCGAGCTTTCATTTCATATTCCTATTAAACCATTAGCTTCCTTTTAATTTTTTTATCTTGCTATTCAATTGTATGTCCATATTTCATAAAATATTTGTAAATTTATAATCGTCTACAAAGGCTTTTAATATTCACTTCATTCAAACGCTTTCATTTAATGTATGGACGGTTGATAATTCGTTTTTACGCTACAATAAAGTAATTAAATGACGGTTCTTGTTCAATATGTTCGGAAGAGGGAAAATTATGCACATTTTTTTTTACCGGAGATACTTGAAGCTTTTGAAAACTAATTCTTTTTAATGCTTAAGTTGAATCCTTTTATGGCTTTCAAATATTGAGTACGTGACTGCGAATAAAAACTTTTTTTATTATTAAAGCGTTTGAATTTTGAACAACCCTTTAATAAAACCAAGCGAGAGAGCTTTTGAGCTTTTACCTGCAATTGAAACTATCGAGAATTATTATTATTTGATTTCAATGATTCTTTATATAACTGTGGCACAATAAATTCTAGCCCCTGTCGCCTTTCAAAATATTATCTTAGCATAGAGCTTTTTCCGCACATATTTGAGATTTTTAAATTTGTTTAGTCATTCACGGCTATCTTAATGAGTAGTGTTTTATATTTTGTATTTTTTTCCTTGATGCTTTGTGTGTGTGTGCTTTAAGTGTGCAATAATAGCAAAAGCTCAAAAGCTACAATATATAAAAAGCGGTTGAATAAAAAACATTGTGGACTATTTAATAAAGCTTTTGTGAAATAATAATTATTAGCAACGGAAAATATATTGCATTGATTTGGATGATGTGAAAAAATATTCAAGTGTTTTAAACTGAAGTAAAAGCTCGAAATATTTAAATTTCATTGTTATTAATTTCTGCTTATTGTAAACCTTTCTTCCATGTAAAATTCTATTTTGCAGTTCTATATTTTTTTTTCGAAACGTTGCTATAAACGCACTACAGAAATTCTTTATTTTTTTTTTGCTAATTCGTGCGATGTTTATTAATTTTCCTTGGTTTTTTTCTTTTCTGAATTTGCTTTTCATTAAACTGTGGAACTGTTGCTTAAAAGTTCACTACTTTCAATAAATATTAAAAAACTATTGTAAACATACATACATCGTACATATCGTTAAATATGTATTCGTCTATAAGTAGTATACCGTTTTGGCGGTCATTTTATATTTTTAATATTTTTCGCAAAAATGTCTAACTTTCAAAACTTCAAAACTCGAACGTTATTCTACATTTTTAAATTTTAAAACTTTTTATATATTTTTTGGTATATAATTTTTGTGGTATTTTATTTTTAATATGATTATAATATACTTTGTTTTCAAAATGTAAAACTTCAATTAAATTCCCTAATAATTTTTTGTAAATATTTTGTATAGTATTTCGTATGCTGACTTCTTATTTTTATACATTGTGGTCAAAATATATAAATATTGAAAAACAAAACAACAAGAAAAAAATTAAAAAGAAAAATTATATAAAACAACTAGTTTGGTTTTGAAATATTTTTTGAAAAGCATTTTCTAAACCCGATTTGTTGATAAAGTCTCGCACTGGATGTATTCCAGAAAAATTTAGAATTAGAAAATTATAAAAAAAATTAACTTCGAAAAAGCTTACTGAATGTTTCTCAGCCATTTCACAGTCAGTGCTTTATGCAAAATACTGCTAAAATTACGTATAGTAAAAGCTCTAATATAATTTTGGTTTGATTTTCATGCAAGACATATCAAAAAGCTTTCATAAAAAAGCTCTAAAATGAATCAGACTAAATTGATGAAAGTTACATTTCAATTGTTTGGAGTATCTATGGGTATGATTTGAGCATTTCGATCGAAAATTATCTGATTGAGTTTTTAATGTAAAGTTAGCAAGCTTTTAATATTATAAAAATCTATAACAATGAAATGGCGAGCGATTGCAAAAGCTTAAACGCGTAAAAGCTTAAATAGGTGAAAAATTCAAAAAGTCGTAATTACTGATTATGAACAGTTTATAAAAGAAACTGATATACGGTTTCTTAAATAATCGGAAATAGTGAAGATTTATTGACAAGATCGGTATGCTTGTCATACCCAAGCTTTCGAGCAATATTTTGTGAGAGAAAACTGAGCGAGAGCAGATGAGAGAGCTTTTGAAAATACTCAACTAGTTTCACTCATTCCCAGTGTTGCACTCATCTCAACGGTTTTGAGAGTTTAAGTACTAATATATCAGAATTAGTTCATCTTAAGAAAGTAAAGTTATAGAGATATTGCAAAATTACCGTGAAATATATATTAGAGAGCGATTTAATTGTATAGAGCTGCAAAGACATTTTTCTCAGAGAGAACTAATTTGTTAAAAAAATAGAGAGCTATAAGAATTTAACTAAATAAAACTAGTATAATATATTATAAAAAATGTAAATATACCTAAAATATAATTGCAAATAGATTTCTGCTGCCAAGTTTAAAATGACGTGTCTTTCAAGGCATCATATTAAATAAGAGATCTCAAATATTTATATTTATAATGCATAAAAAATGAGTATGAAGGCACTAAAATGAGAGCATACATTACTTACACATATTTATATAGAAGCCAGCGCGCGAGAGAGCGCATAAATGAGAGCGTAATGGAAAAATGAATGAATATACAAAAAGTAGCATAACTAAAGAATCAAATGAGGGCATAAAAGCGTGTATAAGCGTGAGCAATTTATAAACCTTCAGAGTAATCGAAATAGCGAGTAATGAGAGAGAGAGAGAGAGAGAGACAGATAGATTTTTGAGTAAAAAAGAGCGCAAGCAAGAAAAGCAAACGACAGATTTGTTGTGTGTTTGCACCCAAACCACAGCAAATGAAAAGTGGAATTTTTTTCGAAAAAAGTATACAACCAATAAAATGTAGAGCTTTATCAAGCTTTTACAATATATTAAGCAACCAAACAAAAAATACCAATTGTTTTTTTAAGCTAAATATATTTTTAAATATATATAAATTGATTTTCCAAATTGTTTTCACAAAATTAAACAAACAATTAATTAAAAACATAAAATTACAATAGCAATGAATATAGTATGTACTTATTAATAATAACAGTAGTCAGTGGTAGTTAAAATATTTTAAGTGTATAATATTCATATTAATTTTTTTTGTTTTTTTTTTTTACATATACTAACAAATGACATAATTTATAATATATTTTTTAATTCCCAAGTAGACGAGAAAAAGGCAAACTAACAGTGATACAAAGTTTTTAGTAATTAGATTAAAAAAAACATACATACATATGTTTATAAATATAATAATTATAACCAAATAATATGACATACAGGAAAACAGTTAAAAATAATGAAGGTCTCACTTTAGCATGTGCTAAATGAATACAACAAATTTCTAGAGCATAGTTTTATAGGTAGATAGCAATATATATATTTTTTGTTTTTGTAATAATTATATACTAATACGCCAGCCAGATAGTAAAGCCAATGAGCTTTTTTCGATTTTATATCGCAGCTCAGCTTTATTTTTAGTTCATTTACAAATGTGCTTATAATTTTTTTGTTGTTTTTGTTTTTAAAATTATATATAGCGCTTTATTTAATATGAGTCTTCAAGCATTATTTTCACTGTGTTGTTTTTGTTTTATCAACGCACATACATACATTGATGGTTGCCATATATTTGTGAACCAAAAAAATATCTTTAATTTTTTCCAGTGTACAGTCAAAACATAGCAACGTAGTATGCATATGAGTGGAAGAGAAAGCGCAAAATTATAGTTGCAGTCAAAAGTTTCTAATATTTCGTTGTGTGTAGTAAGCGTTTGGAGCACAAAGCTTTAGCTCTGCGTATGCATACAGTGTGTCAAAGTGCGAATGAGAGCGGCGAGAGTTTGAGTGTGAGAGGGGTTTGAGTGTTAGAGAGTTTGAGTGTAAGAGAGTTTTTGTGTTAGAACTCCATTGAGTGTCAGCGGGCTTGAGTGTTAGAGAGTTTGTGAGCGTAGCGCTGTATTTGAGTGCGTGTGCGTCGGTGTAATAGTAACCAGGCGCAGTGTGAATATTGGCTAGTTGGCTGTTTAGAGTGAGTAGTTAAGTAAGCACGCTAAAGCTAGACTAATACATACCATATATGTCTATGAATTCTAATGTACTGAAATTGAAGCTAGTTATAGTTAGAATATATTTTTTACATGAAAAAAATATTTTGAAACTATATTAAAAGTGCGCAGAAAGAAAAATAATATATATAATATTGGCAATATATGCAGCATATGTTTTCGCCTACTACTTCTTTCAATAAAAAAAAATACATTTAATTGCGAAAAGTTAAGTAAGTTTTCATTAAATTAAATAGAATATAACACAAATTCACTGGACTTCACGATTACAATAATGCAAAAATTATGCTCACAAAAATTATTAAGGTAGTAACGGTTACAGCAATACTATATAATTAAATATTTAATACACAAAAAAAAATTATAATAAATAAATTACAAAAAATTATGCATAATAATCACAAGAGATCTAAGTATTTAAAAATTAGCAAATTAACAAAAAAAAACACTTAAAAAATAACGGTAATAAATACGCACATAACCAAAAAATAAAAATACTAACAACTAGCACATAGAGTTGTTTTGAGCGCAAACTTCTTTAAACTAAGAGCAAAAAAATGTAAATGCTTAAATACTCTTTGATAATTGCTTTTCAAAAAAATCAATTCAATTTAAAAACAAGTAAACGCTTTTTTGAAACACCTAAACACTAGACTAAATGCTAAAACAACTACGTAAATCTATATTGAATGCTTTAAAAATAACACAAAAAACAAGAAACTACGCTAAAACGTTTAATTACTAAGTACTACGTATATATTTTTTGCAGTGTAACGCAAATGGCGTAATGAGAGCGCGGCTCTCACACAATGCGCATACGCTGTATTTGCTGTTGTTGTTGTTCATGTATTGCATATAACATAAACTTATTTATAATATATTAATTAAAGGAACAATTGAAGAAATAAATAATTTAGAGGAAAATCTGACTTAGCAAACTATTAGTGAGTAGAGAAATATGCTCAGAAAGTTGACTATATAATTTCAAATACTCCTAGCGTGGCTAGGCGCGGCAGTGTTCGAACTGAAACGTGTATATGTCTACAAATACTTTGGTCAACATAAGAGCGCTATTCTAGCAATGAGCATGGAAATTAAATAGAGAGAGTATAAGTTGTATGTGTGCGTGAGTATAAGTGCAATACACACAACACAAAATGGGACGAAAACTACTTATGGCTAATATAGATACTATAAACTAAGAAATTTTTTAACAGTGTCACTGAAAAAAAATACATATTAATAATAGAAAAACTAGCGCCTTTTTAGACGACTGGTGGGCACAACAAGACGCGAGAGAGAGAGAATAAGCTTTTAATGCTCTATCTCAGATTTTTTTCACAGCAATGCTTCGAAACTAACGCTAGTGTGTTTTTGAGTCCTGTTCTATAAATATATAGTTAAAATGAGCTTTCACTAGTTTTTCGAAGCTTTCACTACTTTTGTTACGAAGCTTTCATCAAGTCTGTGTAGCTTTCACTACTTTTAAGTGCATATTGTTGTGCTGTGTTGCTATTTCACGCTAATTAATACAGCGCCGCCTGCTTTACAAATACGTTATTTTCATTTAGCTGTAAAACGTTGTTGTGAGAGCTTTCATTTTACCCAAAGGAGTAGTTAATAAATTTTCGGGTTTATTACGAAATATAGTGATTTTAATTTGCTGTATTGTATTATGGCTACATAGGAACGATCGCATAATTGAAAAGCCGCTATTTTACACAAATCAACTGAAAGCTCGTTGCTATTGACATGCGCTTTCACTAGTTTTGGTGTGTTGATGATGCATCAGCATTATTGAATTAGATTTCCTTTTGTGTACTTAAAAAGCTTTTGTACAGCTTTTACAACTAAAGCTTTTGTGGAAGTGGACAAGCTTTGTAAATTTCCAGCTATCACAGTAAATCGTTAGTTGTGCGATGCATTGGGAAAGCTTTTTTAGCTAACTAATTAATCATTTTCTTTTTATGTTCATATGTCCACAAATTATAATTTCAAATTATACAAATGCTATACTCATTGGTGGAGAATTTTTGAAAAGCTCACAGTAGTCCCTAATAGAATATACTTAAAGTATTTAATGGCAAATTGGAAGTGTTTGACTAAATTATATATAATTATTAAAAATGGCATGAATTAGGCAGGGGTTTTACAGTTAAGTATAAATCGCCTGGCTCAAAGATTTTTAGCTTTATACTGCCTGCGCATTAAGCTTTAGCCAAATGTTAACAATCTTAGTACACTGAAGTGCTAAATCTCATGTTGTATGGCAACTTAAAGCTTTCAACTACGTAAATCTGAAACGAGCTGCTATATATAACGAAATATACATATGATATTTGAATATCACATATAATTTAAGTTTATTATTTAGTATGCTAGTAGTCTATTTTAAGTATATATGCAAACTTCAATGTATGCGCGAAAGCTCTATGTGGAGCTTAATGTTGACGTGAAGGATTTGTATGGGCTTTGTGAAAGTATTTATTTATTTCGTTGTTATACATTTTTTATTTACTTATCTTATTACGCTATTCCTAACATGTATGTAAGCTTTTTAAAGCTTATGAGAGCTTTCACTTTAGGTTATACCCAAAAAGTAGGCACGATTATATTAAAATTGTCTGTTTGTAAGTCCAGATGAGAATGCGCATACTTGTGATGCTTTTGTGCGCTGTTTGCCAAGTATGCTTAAGTAGCTGTTTAAGTACAAGTGAATTGGTAAAACGCCGCCATAAAAGCTTTGAACAAGCTTTCATGTTTAAATAAAACGATGAAACGCAGCGCCTTGCCCTTGAATTTTGGACTTAGCTAACACAAATGAGTTTGTCATATCCGTTCGGTATTGTAAGTCTGTGGGATTTTGTGTGTGCGCATGTTTGAACGCTTCCAAAGCAAACTTCTTACGAGGTCTTCATCTTCTTGTATGGATTCAGCACCATGGCACTGCCCGTCGCACTGGTCGACGCTGCTGTCATACCAGCAAGCCCAGTTGGCATACCAGCTGCTGTGGGCATACCTGTAGGTATTGCACCGATAGCGGTATAAGGATACGCGGCTGGTGCAGCCATCATGCCAGCGGGATAGAAGAAACCCTGCTGTTGCATGGCAGCCGCTGCGGCGGCATATTGCGAATTGCCAGCGGCGGAGGGCGCGGCCGCCAGCTGCACTGCCTGTGGACGCAGAGCGCTATGTGCTGCAGCTGCGCTTATATAACCACCGGTGGCAGAGGAGGGACGCGACAGCAATCCACCGGCAGCAATACCCGTGGCGCCTTGAGTGGGCGGATGCACTGGCGTGCCGATGGGCGTGGACATACCCGAGCTGGACAGTGAGCCTGCCGACAGCGCTGAGCGTTGCATATGCGCAGCTGCTGCGGCAGCAGCGGCATGCTGTGCGTGGGCGGCTGCAGCCATCTGCTGCGATTGCGCTGCCTGTTGTGCATGTAGGAGCGCGGCGTGCTGCTGCTGTGCAACTATGGCATTAGCGCTGCCGGGCATGGCCATGTATGTTTTGCCTAACTGCAAGCCAGCATAAGTGCCGGCAGTTGGCATGCCAGCAGCGGCGGCTGCAGTGAGCGGTTTGCCGCTCAATTGATTTGCATTAACGGCGGCGGCCATTTTCATGGCATTCATATAGTTCTTTTGCGCGGCGTCTTTGGCGAGTGCGCTGGCGTCGGCATAATATCCGGTGGGTGTGGCACTGCCATAAGTGCTGTAGGCGTAAGTGGGTGTCAGTGTGCCACTGCCTGCTGCCGAAGAGGCGGTAATGCCATAAGCGGCGGCATACGAAGGCACAGTCATGCCTGTTGCTGCCGACATGTGCGCCATAGTGGTTGTAGGTGTGGCATAACCAGCATGCGAAGCGGCCAGCAGGTTGGCATATGAGGTGGCAGCGCTGGTGGGCACGCCAGCATACTGATTATACAAACGTAACATTTGTTGTTGCTGCTGTTGCTGTTGTGCCTGCTGGTAGGCAACCGCTGAAGCGGCGGACACCGCCGTTGAAGCAGCTGAGTGCGGAGTCGGCAATATACCGGCCGCTGAGGTGGCATGCCCATTCAAGCCGTTGTAAACGCTATAGGACTGTGTGTCACTGTGCGTGCCATTGGACAAACTGGTGGACGGATAAGTGTTGGTTGCAGCAGCGGCGGCGACAGCGGCCGCATGTGATTGCGATACTTGTGCTGCCTGTGCTTGGTAAGCGTATGCGGCATAGGCGGAGTGAGCCGCATCATTGGCGGCGGCGGTTGACGTTTTGTGTGTGGCATACTTGACTGGAGAATTGGCGACGCTGTATTGGTTAGCCGAAGTACTGTAGCTATATTTGCTGTTGCTAAAATAATGTTTGTTGCTATTATTGTTATTGCATTCTTCACTAGCGTCCTTATCATGTCTACTAGCGCTAGCATTAGCTGTGTGTGCGGTTAGTGCCGATGTTTTGGCTGTTGTTGTGGTGTCTAAAGTGTGTGCGCCAGCAGCAGCAAAGAGTGCGCTAGTACTACTGGTGGTTGCTGTTGTTGTGACAGCTCCCAAAATTGCTGATGTAACTGTTGTTGCTGCTGTGGCGGCACCAACGTTGCCATCAGCAATTTCATCATCACCTTCACTCGCTGCTGCTGCACTAGCTGTTGTTGGTGTTGTTGTGGACGCTAACTTATTACTACCGTTACTCAAGATATTATTATTCACATATAATACATTATTATTGTTGTTGTTGTTGTTGTTGCTACTAGCCATATTACTATCGCCATTATTATATGGCACATACGCTGACGAAATTGTTGTTGCGCCGCCTGGTGACGACGATGACGTTGACGACGGTGGCGCATCATTCATGCTAGCATCATTACTAGCTGTGTCGCCGTTATGTTTACCGTTACTAGCCTGCGTGTTTGTGCTACTACTACTTGTCTCATACAAGCTACTAACATCTGCCGATGTTGTTGCGGTTGTTGTTGTTTGTGATTGTGATTGTGGTGATGTTGGTGTTGTTGTGTTTGTTATTTGCAATGAATCTGTATTTGTGGTTGTATGAATGCTACTAGCGGAGGGGGAATTGGATTTGGGTGGGGTGGTTGGTGTTAGAGCGCTTGTGTTATTGTTGCTATTGTCATTATTCATATTGTTGTTGTTGTTGCTGTTGTTATTATTATTATACAGGGTGCTATTGCTACTATAATGTTGGTGTAAATGATAATTGGAAGTGACAGTTGTTGTTGGTGTTGTTGTGGTTGGTGGTGGTGGCGGCAACAGATGCAACTGTTGTTGCATTTGTTGATTGTGTAGCTGTTGTTGTTGTTGTTGGTGGTGATGCTGTTCAATCTGTTGTTGTTGTGTTGTTGTGATACTAGCACCTAATAATGTGGCGGCACCAATTGTAGCCGCCGCTGTTGTTGTTGTTGCGGCTGCTGCGGCGGCGGCTGCTTGTGCTGCTGCTGTTGCAGTAGTAGCATTATATGGATTCATATTGGTAGTAGTAGTAGGAGTAGTAGAAGTACTCAAAGTAGAAGTAGTGGTAGTGGCGCTCAATGGCGTCCCACCATTTTGAGATTGGTACTCACATGACACTGGTACGAACGGCTGTTGCAGTTGCATGAGTTGTTGGTAGGTGGTCGCGCCGGGTTGATACACTGGAATTCCGGATTTTTCGGCAGCGGGACGCTTGAACGGTACCATTCCGGAGAAAGCCTGGTATAGCGTACAGCATAAAAGACACATAAAGAGAGCCGAGAGAGTTGAAGAGAAAGAGAAAGCGGGGAAAAAGCAAAATAAAAAAAATTAGTATATAATATATTGGATAATTGTTTTGTTTTTAATAAAAGCTTTAAATGGTAACATTAAAACTATGCTAGCTTACAAACTGCTTAAAAGTGTAATTATCAAAGCTTATGCGAAAAGCTGGCGTTTAGAGCTTAAAGCTATATAGGTAAGGTTTTTTAAACATATGAACAGGCTGGTGTGCGTACGGAAATGGTGCGCGTATGTGAAATTGTAGAGAAAGCTTGCCAAGACATATAAAATATTATAAATTATGTATGAATTTGTATTGTGTATATATGTATATGTAAAAACTTTTTTAAGAAAAGCTCAAACATATCAAGTTTTAAATATCATAATTGCAACAAAAAGTAAATAATAATCACTGAAGCTTTCACAAAAGTGTCAAAGCTTCAGCTAGTAAAGTGCTGCTGACGAAAGCTTACTGAAAAACTGAAAGGCTGTCTAATGGAACAAAATGACTTCTCGTGAAGCGATGCATAAAACATGATACTAATAAATTTGGAGATTTTGAGCATAATTGGAACAGTGCTAGCAGGCTTAACAAAAATATTTTGGGATAATATTATTTAGAATCATATGAAAAGCTTTTCAGGAAGTTTTAAATATTGAGGGAATACTAGTATAGGAAAATAACGGGCCAAAAGGAATAACAGGAAGCTAGCAAATTATCTTGGGATAAAAAACTATGTGTTAATGCAATTTTTGAGTACCTTTGGACAATTGTTACTCCCTTTAAAATTTTATTTTGCTTTGCGAGCTGTTATTGTTTTAATACTAAAGAGAGCTTTTCTTGATTAACTTTTTGTTTACATTAACATTTTTAATTTTTATACAATTACTGGAAATCTGTTCTTGTTGTTATTATATAATGCACAGAATTATATCGGATTCAATTTAATATAATAATGAGCTTTTCGTGAGATTTCTCACATCTAATTATCGCTTGAAGTGGGTGCTATTATTGACTAATACAAAAGGTTTCAATATTTTGTTTACAAAGAATTTGAATATTTTGTGAATGAAGTTGAGTAGAGCTTTAAGCTTTTAAAAGCTTTATTAGTTCTGAAGCTTCCACAAGCTTTTTTTTCGAAGGTCTGTGTTTTTATTATTATTTTTGAACGCTTAAAAATTTTTAAGTAAGTTTTCTTAAAGAGCTTCTGAAGAACTGTGAAGCTTTAAAGCTTTCAGTTTTTTCCAGTTATTTTTTTTTTTTTTGCTTAAAAAAGGTGTTTTTGAGAGATATTGATACCTCTGCTCAGTTTAAAATTTTTTCAAAAGTATATTTTTTTATGAAAATGTTGTTTCGTGTGGCAAAGAATAAAATATATTTTATTTTAAAAGTATTCATGCATGCAGAAAAAGAGTCCAAATAAAGTATGCAACAACTTGAAAGAGTAAAAGAGTTAGTCAGAGAAAATATATCATTTGAATGAAAGTGAGAATAACTAAACGTAAGCGAAACATATAGATATGTAGTTGTAGTTGTAAAAAAGGAGTTTTCTAAGGTACACAAAAATGCGGGTTTAGTACTTACGAAATTTTCATAGTAAAATGAACCAACCGTTTTAACATCCATCTAATTTTTTGGTTGTTTGCGACAAAATATGCAATGTTAGTGAGATTTGTTTTTTGTAATTATTTTAACGTTAAAAATCGAGAAAATGGGAGTTCAGCCGAAATGTTGGCGCAGCACAGTGGAAACATATTGCAGCAGAAGTGGCAGAAGTTGCAGTGGGCGTGATGGTTGTTGCAGGCAGAGTTGCATTTTATAACAGTAGTAGTAGTAGTAGTAGTATTAGCGGTAGTAGTAATAGTTGTTGGTGTGGTGGTGATGTTGATGATTGCATTGGCAAAAAGTAGTTAGGTTGTAGGCATTGAGGTGACATCATTTATGGTTAATATTATTATTATTTAAAATTTATATTTTTTTAACATTCGTTGGATGGTTGTTGTTAGTAGACGGTACAGGTTTGATTTTGTTATTATTTTTTAATTTTAATTTTATTTTTATTTAAATTTATTTTTTAATTTATTATTATTATTATTTGATGAGCAAACACAAACATTCACACACATTGTGTAGTAACGCAAATGATGCAAACAAACGTTGTGGAAGAAAAGAATACACAGAAAGAAAGAAAACACATGAAATTAGTCAAGTGGTATTGATGCGGGTTTGTTCAGTTACAAATAGATTATTATGTAATTAACTAGCTTTACATAAACTACAATATGTATACGCGCATATAAACGTACATATGTAATGATTTGTCTGTATGTATAGACTCTTTGTATTTTAAATAACTAAAGCCGTTTGTGTAAAAATTAAAATTCAAATTTTAAATTTAAAATTATTTTTCCCAAAATATGTATGTTTGCGTGTGCGCTAAGTGTTTTTTGTTGTAATAATTATTTAACTGTGCTCGTTATTGTTTATGAAAGTGAACTTTACATTTTTATTGAAATTTTAATAAACAGCAAAAAAAATTGCAAAATAAACAAAAAAAAAATATAAACCTTAAAGCTTTTACCCATGGAGCTTAAAGCTTTGAAGCTATTAAATTTTACGCTGAATGTTGATAATGTAATTAAGGACAATAAGAGGCTGTATCAACTTCAGTTTTTTTTACTAAGAGCTTTTTCGTAGCTTTAGAAAATTGCTTTTGAATAGATTTTAAATTTTGTTTCTAAAACCACAGTCGCAAAGTTAATTTAAGCATTAGCATCTTTAAGTTTATAAATAGAACCCAAACACAGATAGCTTTTTTCATAACTATTTGACAATTCAATATAAATATGTATTTCTCAAAGACACGGAAATCTTTGTGCTAAAACATGAAACTGATTCAATATTTCCGATTATCAAAATAGCGTTTGGAAAGCAGGGTTTCAATATTAAAAACAATTTGGTAAATGAAAGCTCTTCAGTCGGATGAAAGCTCTTTTTTAAATTTAAATTTAAAAAATTGGGTTATATAGTATGTTTAGTTGTAGTTCATATCTACTCACAGTCATATTGTTAGTAAGAAATGTTAGTGAGCGGGGAAAAAAATAATTTCTTGACTGATCTTCTCTGATACAATAAATATATTCGATAAGTAGAGAGCTTTTAGAGTACATTGCGGTGATACAAATTGACACTGCTATGTCACTAAGAAATTTGGTTTTCTGATTATCCAATGCACTTTAAGTACAATGCATAGAGCTTTTATGAACTCAGAGCTTTCCTTAAACTTTTCGTTAAAAGTCTTAATTTACTTTTGATTAATATTCACGGTTAATTGAAAGTTATCCATATTGTGGTATGCATTTAGAGTTAGGGCGAGCTTCCACTTAACAAAGCTTAGTAGTTCTTATCTTTAAGTTTAAGGAAACATGAAATCTTTTTTTACATTTAATTTTAAGTACCGTTCAAAGCTTTTCAAAGGAAAGCTCTTGATATTATTAGTTATGATTGGAAAGTGGTACAAGCTGAACATCTGAAAATTTTAAACGCTTTAAGCTTTAAGCAATTAAGCTTTTAAGTTACAATAAAAGCAAATAAACATGCGCAGAAGAATATGCTATGCCGAACACACACCAGTGGCGAATTAAATGCATAATGTGAGTGAATATGTGTAATTTATGAATTTTTTTTGGTATTAAAAAGTAAAATTATAAAATTTCGCTTTAAGATAAATACATATAGATACAAAAACGAAACGTTTTGATGAAATTATGATTTTAATATAATAATTAATGAAAAGAAGAGCTAAAGAAATGTTGATTAATTGTTACTAGACGTCACTTGAATATTACTTCAAATCAAAAATCAAGTAATTAAACAACAACAAAACGGTTACAAGTACAACAAAACTGAATAAATTATTATATAAATAAATGCAATAATTAATAAATGTAAACTTAGTTAATGCAACACAACAAATTCAATTCAATTCAAGTTATTGTAAATGGAAACGAAAAAAGAACAGAACACAACAAAACACAAATTGTAGATGTAGAAGAACAAACAAATACCAGTTGTAACATGTCATTGTCCGCGGCGGCACGTTTCTTGCCCACTTCCAGTTGATGATGATGATGCTGTGCATGATGAGCGCCAGCGCCCGCTGCCACGCCACCACCAGCCGCACCCATAGCGAGTGCAGCGGCAGCGGCGACGGCAGCAGCATTGGCGGCATTCGTCTGCGTTGTGCCCTGAGCCTGGACCTGAGCTTGAGCTTGAGCGGCCTGCTGTTGGGCAGCAGCGGCTGCGGCAGCGACGACGGCAGCTGACGACGGTATGTTGGTGGTCGAATGATGGTGCTGTTTGTTGTTATTATTGGAGTTGTTGTTGCATTGTTGATGGTGTGTGTGTGTGGCGCAGTCGGGCAGTCAGTTGGCGGTGCAAAAGGTGAGCACAGGTGATTTTTGGTAGTGTGTGTTTGTGTGCAATGTTGTTGTATTGTATTTTTTGTAACATAACAGTTAACAGTTTCGTATTGATAATTAAATATTTTTTTTGATAATTAATTATAGATTTTAATTTTTTTTAATTTATCGATTTTTTGCAAATTTATTATAATTTATTTTTAAATTTATTAATTAATTTTTTTGTGTGCAATTTCGCGGTTGATTTGTGGCAACAGCGCATTTTGCCCAAAAGCAGCAATAAAACGTAATATGTCCGTTAATGACACAATCAACACAATGACAATCAATTAATTTTGCGTTTTACACAATTTGTTGTTTGTTGTTGTTGTACACATGTTGTGTATAACGGCAGTAATTTTTCAATGTCATAATTTTATATTATATATTTTCGGTATTTGACGTTCGCGCCATAAATCGCAGAAATTATTTCGGTTCATTAAGCACAATTGAGTTTCGGGTAAATTCGAAATTAAACGGATAGATTGTGTAAATTTATTATTATTTTTTTTTTTTAAATAATCGAATTGGCAAGTGTATATTATTTATTTAACAAATTTTGGTTTAAGCGAATTTTGATAATTTTTTTTTGATTTATTACAAAAATTTAGTTAATTATTTATTTCGATTATATTGAGAACGTTAAGAAATTTAAGAAAAATTAAAAATTTTATTAATGTAAAATTTAATTTTTTTATTTTTTTATTACAAAATATTTTTTTAAGTATATGAAGAATTAATTTTTTTGCGAAAAAAAAAAACAAAAATTAATTTATAAATATATTTGATTATTGAAATGTGTTAATAACACATTTTAATTTTTTTAAATATTTTTTTATTAAATAATGATTTTAGATTTTTTATTTTTATTTTTTATGTTGTAGTTTTTGTTATTTTTAATTATTATTTTTTTTTTTTAATTTGATTCAGTCCAATTGCATGTGTATATGTGTGTGTAAAATAGGTGTAAATGTTTGAAAATTTATTAGATATATTGTGTGCGTGTGTGTGCGTGCGTGCAGAATTTTGTAATTTTGTCCGCAGACCATCATTCAACGAAGCATACATTTATGAGTGCCGAGTAGGACGCGCGCGTGGTAACAGGAAATTAAGTAGTACGGAATACGAAATGAAAAAAATAAAAGAAAAAAGAAACAAATTGTTGTTGGTTTTCTTGTTTTTCATCACGTAATTGTATTAAGTACTTAGAATTTAAAAAAGAGAGTTTTTATGTGTTAAACAATAATGAGTAAAATATATATGTTTGTGAGTGCGGAATGTGTTAACAGTAAACGCTGTTTTATATTTTTATATATTTAAGTAATACTTGATGAACTGATTACACAATTTGGTCGGATCTGATTTGAAAAAATAATCTAGAGTTCACATTATCTCAGACTAAAATATTTTGGGAAATCTAATGATTTCTAAAACCTTATTGGAAATTACAGAAATGATTTTTGGTCTAAACCGTTCTACTCTATTATTTATTTATGAGTATTTTTGTCATAAAATGATTATATGAAATTCTGTGCTCATGAGCTTTTACCTATCAAACCAGCTAACTATAGTGAAAAGTTTAACGGAAGCTTTTAATATATTAGCATAATAATTATTTCTTCGTTTATTTTTTTCTGTATATTAAAATCTCTACGACACATTAATTAGGTATGTGTATAATTTTCTGAGCTTTTAAATCAGGAATAAATTTATAGTTAGAAAAATTATTCTACCACCAGTATTGAATAGACTTTGAAACATAGCTATATGGAAAGCCTCTTTATAATCTAGAATAGTCATTGAAAGCTTAAATAGTACACTTTAGTTTCGTAAAAGTTTGGTAGATTGCTTTTGAAGCTTTTAGAGAGCTTGTGAACTTCCACCTTTATAGGGTATATATTGAAAACAGGTTTTAGTAAAAGCTTCGTTCTAATTTAAACCACTTAAGTAAATCTTTATTATACCATTTACAATTACTAAGCTTTTGGAATTTGGTTGTGAAAGCTTTTAAGGAAATATATGTATATATATTATTAGTGTTTTACTTTTCATTTTGAACATCTGTTTAATAAACATTTAAACATGGTGAAAGCTGCTAATTTGTGAAAGTACTGGTCTGTGAAAGCTTTCAAGGCCTATTATCAAAATGTTGAAGCAAAAATGTTATAGGTACTGTTGTATTTTCTAATGAGTGACATAATGTTGTGTGTTATAGAGTCTGAAACTTATAACTAATTCATTATGAAAATAATTCATAAAAAGTGAATAAATAAAGAATTTAAATTATTGAAGATAGTAACATTTTGTTAGTTAGAAAAATAAATATATTTTATTTTAAGCGAAAATGAATGCTGCAAATGCTTTAAAAAGCTGCAAAAGCTTTTCAAATTATGAACTGTTATTAAGAAAGCTTATTTTGACAGCCATTATTTTAATATTTGAGTTTTTTATATGAAATGCAGTGATTATGAAATATATTGTAGTTATGGTTAGAAATGTGTGCAAGTAAGTTAGTTGTAATGAAGCTTAAAGCTATTTGTTTGGCTTGTGCTGAGCTTAAAAGCTAACTTAGGCTTAACATATATTTTATATTAAATAAATTGTAAGCATAAAAATGTGTGAAATATATTCGAAAAATATGCTATAGTTGTGTGTGTGCAGAGAGTATGTATTTTATAAAAATATATTGATAGATATATTATATAGATGTGTTGCTACTTAAAATGGTTTATAACTTAAAAATATGGAAATATTTGCATAATTTTTTTATTAAAAATAAAAAAAATATTTGTATGGTTGTTTATAATAAAATATAGATTTAAGAATATTTAAAGATACAACAAAATCCTGCCATTGGCAATGATTTATGCAGACACCTTGCCTTTTCATTTTTTGTTTCAGCCAATAATATTTACCAATTAACGCCAATTTTTTTCACATCACACATTCGTATTTGTTTTATTGTTGGCTTTGTTAAAATTAATATGTAAAAATAGTTGTTGTAAATGTAAATATAATTTATAAATAAATAATTTTTGTATTTAAATAAAATTGAATTGTAAAAAAAATATTTTATATAATAATTAATTATTGTAAAAAAAAAAAATATTTTTGTTTTGAATAGTAATTATTACTAAATATTAATAAGGAAAATAATAAATATTTTTTTAATAATAATCACTAGTTGTGCAAATAATTCGCTGAGACGCTTTGTTGTTTTTTTAAATTATGGAAATAATTTATTGTTGCTTTGCAATGTTTTAGGGTTACCAATTATTTGTTTTAAAACAAATATCGTTGAATTGTTTCTTTTTTTTCTTATGTATTTACTTTTTTTCTTCGCATACCTACCGTTCGCATACCCAACAATCGTTTGGCTTCAAAGTTGTCGAATTAAAAATAAAAAATAATTATAATTAAGAATAATATAAGAATAATAATGTGAAAATTTTCTTAAAATTTTTTTTAATATAAAAAAGAAATAATTTTACCTTTACACTTAAGTTTATTTTTTTTATAATAAAATAAATAATGATAATAAAAATAATATAGAATAAAGAAAAAATAAAATAATGCATACATTTTTTTTTGTTCTGTACATTCTTATAGTTTAAATACTCTTTTATTACTTATTAGCTAATTTCCCATAAATATTCATTTATTACTAATTTTACAATATATTTTTTAATACATTATTTGATATTTTCTCCATTTTTTTTCAATAAAAAATATTTAAAATTTTTACAAATACATAAAAATTTTTTTTAAAAATATTATATATAATTTTTCAACTTCATTTTCCTTAATTAATGTTATTTAATGTAGTGATAAAATTTTTTGCATATACAATTTTTTCGGTAGGGTCAGGTAACACTGTCATATAATTTTGTCGAAAATATTTTTTTTTCAAACTTAAATTAAATTTTTAAATTAAAATTAAATTAAATTTTTAAATTTTATTGCATTTTAAATTTTTTTTGGAACTGTCTGGTAACACTTTAACATAATTTATGGAGTATTAGTTTTCATATTTTTTTGAAATAGTACCTGCTTTATACCCAAAAATTTTAGAAGTTATACCCATGTATATGTTTAAAGATTTGTTTCAATATTTTTGTTTGCATTTTCTCAATTTTTTTTTAATAAAATGAAAAATATATTTTTGAAATTGTCTTCAATTTTAGCAGCAAAAACAGTTTTTTTCGAATTCAACTCAATTTTTAGTATTTCCGATTATTGTTGTTGCTGTTGTTATAAATATAAACAACACGACCTCTGCCATATGCATTTAATGAATTTTTTACTTCATTATATTTCAGCTAAATTCGTATTTTTTTTGTAATTATTGTTGTTTAAAAAACATTATGCCATACAAGACAATTTTATTTTAATATTCTACAAACATATTCATATTCAAAATATGCGAGAAACTCTTGCAAAACTTCATCGTCCATTTATCTACGCTGAAAAAGAACTTTATAATTCTCTTGAAATAGCAAAAAAGGCATAAACGTATGACTAACGCGCGGCCAACTCGAGTTTCGTGCTTAATCCCTTTAACACAGCAATTTACAGCGCATTCATTTGCGCCGCCCAGCTGCTACAGCCCACTTAACCCTGGCGTTGGGCGTGTGTGACGCTGTTAATGGGCCAGCGCTAGTCGCCGCGGCTTATTTATGGGAGTTTTAAAAAACCGGCTTAGCATATTTAGAGGCGCGGGCGCGAGCTAAGCGCACAAAATTCGAACGGCCGCGCGGTTTACAGTGTACCGTTAACGCGCGTCGCACGTTTGGAAATTTTGTGTGTGTAAGCGAACAATATTCTTGCCTTCTAAAAACTCTTTGTGTTTGAATGTGTGTGGCTGTTAGTAGTGGAGTATGTGTGTGTGCGTTATTTTTGCGTTAATTTGCATTTAAATGGCTTAAAAGTGTTAAACCCGAGTTGAACTCTCTCTGCCTGGCAATGGCCCCGCGCGCACTCTTGTTAATATGTTATGTGCGGATTAATTTCGTTGTTGGTGTACGCCCTCGAGTGCGGTGCTGTGCGCTGTGGCGTATGCCTTCCGGTAACTTTGTCAGCCTAAAATGTGTGTGTGTGCGCCACAGCACGTGGCAAATCTTCCACGTATTTATGCTCGCGTTTCAACACCCGCAGCAGGCAACAGGCAACTGCGTTCTACTTTGTTTTTTGCACTACAACTCGCTGAGGGCGTCGGAAATTTGAGGCTTTTTTGGTTAATTTTACGCCAAAGGCGTTGAGCCGTCACCTAAGCTGTCCTCATGCGCGTTTGTTAGGCCCCTTCGCTTAGTTTCCGTCGTTTAGGTTAGGCTACTTTGCTTTGGTGTGTGTGTGGTTGTGCATGACCTTATTATTTGGTTTTTGGCTGATTTGCTGCATACCTTAAGGCGCTTCGAAGGCAAATCACATTTGCGGCAATTGTACGTGATTTTTTTTCACACTGCGGTACGCCATGGAAAATTTGGGTTTGAGTTTGTTTCTTATTTTTTCGGGATTTTCTCTGCCTTCGCATATTTGAAATTCCTTTGCTGTATTTGGGTCACTTCCGCGTGCTGATAAAGGGTCGTTGAAATGTTAGCCGTAGGCACTTCATTTTCTTGTAATTGTTATTTGCTACTCATGTCATTTGTTGTTGTAGCATCCGTATTTCATTGACGCTGTGATTTTATTGATTTTAACATTTCATTTAGCTTGACTGTACTGTCGGCTGTGCATTGAGTTGGGTCTGACGTGCGCGTAATTTATATGCGTAATTTTCGTAGCGAAACGCTTGTACGTTACAGATATTCAAACATTTGAAACTGGCTAATGTGTAGAAAATGCAGAAAAAGTAAAAATTGTGTAACGAAGTTTGAATGTTTCATTTAAACACTCGCTTGAGTTTGCTATAAAAATTATAGCAACCTAAATTTTTGTAAATTTGTGTTTTTATTGATTTGCTGAATATGTTCTTCCATTTTAGCCACAAAAAATGTTTGCTATAAAAATTATAGCAACTTAAATGCTTGCAGATTCACTATTCACTGATTTTCTGATCCTGCTGTTGCGTTTCAGTACCAAAAATTGCTTGCTATAAAAATTATGGCAACTGAATTGTTTGTAAATATGTGTTTCTCTTGATTTATTGAGCCTGTAGTTTGCTGTAAAAATTTGACTGTTTGAAATTATTCACCATAGAGCGCTAAAAAAATTATAGCAACTTTATAGCAAGTATAAATCTACACTTTAGTACTAATTTTATGACAAATTTGTTGTGTACGGGAAGAGTTTATAAAATTCTTATAAAAATAATAATATGATTTCAATGATTACTCTTTCGGACAGTTGAGGTGGAGCTTGTGTATGCATTTATTAAGTATCTAAGAGTATATTTTTAATATTTTATATTCTAATATTTTCAACTTTCTATACATTTCTATAAAATATTTTTTATAATTAATTCCAATAAATAACTAGCTAAGAAACAAACAACAAGGTACTTAAATATATGTTTCTAAATTTTAATGAAACTAAATAAATTTTTGTATGGCTTAAAACTCAAATACACTGTTATAATGTTTTTGTTTTTTTAATATTTTTTGTACTAAATTTCTAATGAAAATGAAAATACAAATCAAGGGAGCAAAGCCTGTTGTAGGGCAGCGCTGCATCGGGGTAATGTAAGCGTATAGGCGTTTTGACACACATACAAATATAGAGGGGGTCATAGAAATGCAGGTGAAATTAACTTTCACAAATTCAATAAAAATTTAAGAAAAAAATTTATAAAAATTATAATTTTCTTTAACTAAACAGATAACAAGGGTTAACAATTTTGAGTAGGTTTTGAATATAATAACTTTTTATTAATTTTGGGGATTTTGTTGCATTGCAAGTATGTATATTCTGAGCTAATAACATGTATTTTCGTGTATAATATTTTTTATGGCATAGAAAAATTTCATAGTTTACTATAATATATTGCAAAATTGGTATGTTTAAATATATGTTTTCTATATAACAAAGCAGCTAGGTAACAATGTGTGGCAACTCAAATTCGTAAAATCATTGCAAAAATGCTAAGCAGTAAACAGGCCGAAAATTTAACTGAAATTGTGTAAGAAAATTGAAAAATAATTGCTATAAAAAGGCAACACTAAGCGGTGTAAAGAGGGATTTTGGTATTGTAATACATATGCTCTACCGAAATTCTGTGGCAAATACAAAAATTTAAGAGAACTAGTGTATTTTTATGTGGTTATGTTTTTTTTTATCTAAAATAACTTTAAATAAATATTTGCTATAATTTTAAGAAAATGTTACTGTTTATGTGTTAAACTAACTTATGTTTATAACTACAGTACTGCTTCTAACTTTAATCAATAATGAATACCAGTTTATCCATAAAAAAATCGAGTGTCACGAATGCTATAATTTTAGTGCCATAAAAAAATATTAAATTCTTAATTAACTGAAAATTTTTTGAACTGTTGCAGATAAATAATTATTTATCGAAACTTCAACTATATTAATTTACTTAGTACGGTTAGCTATAATTTTTTTCACTTAATTTAAGAATGTTTTTATGGCAAAATATTCGATTTTGATAATTCTTGAACGAGTTTATGTTAAAAAGAATTATAATTTTTCATTTGACTTGCAATAAAAATTTCATAAAGTAAACAGTTGCAAATGGCAAATTCTGAAAAATAATTTATGTTATTTGACTTGCTATAAAATTAAAGCATGTGATTTGGTTTGCTATAAAATTATATATAATTATAGCACGTTATTTAAATTGCTATAATAATTGCAGAATTAAATAAAAATAATTTAAAGAATGAATAGCATTTCGGAATTTCGTATCTAATTTGACTTGCTATAATATTATAGCATGTAGCTTGACTTGCTATAACAGTAGCCGAAACTTAAAATTAATTAATTAATTATACTATGTTTAAATTTCGAACTCCATTCGACTTTTTATAAAATTATGGCATCTAAAGCGACTTGCCATAAAATTATTGCAAACTTAAATAGAAGTTAAAACCTTTCAAAAGCAATGATTTTTACCTAATAGTAGTATTTTGAAGTTTTTTTTTTTTGAACATTTTGCAGTTTCACTAAAATTATAGCAAACTTTATAATCTGCATGGATCAAGTACTATCTTTATAAATAACTCACGAGTATATTTTTGAATTATAAATCACATTTTTTGAAGTTGTAAGAAATTAACTTAAAGTAAATAGCTTGGTTTTAAATATTTACAAGTTGCATAAAATAAAAATACTCTAATTTCTAAACAGTATGCTGTTAATTTTGTCGAAAAAGCTTGCGTAAATTGCATTCACTTTTATAGCATTTTATTTTCTGACTATGCAATACACCTTAACCTATACCTAAGTTCAACGCTCTTTACAACATCTATTGTTGTTTTTGTTATTATTGCTACAGAAAACTTCATGTTGTTTTTGTTGCTTTTGACATTTGTATCGCATTGCGGCGTGAAAACGGAAATCCCTGTAGCATGTCACCTGAACACGCGCACACACCACAAGCATACTAATAGACGTCGAAAGAGGCAAGCCGAAGCACAACAACAGCAACAACAAAGCGTAAAGTCTCAAATTACAATACAAAACTTATTTATTGTTGCTTTGAACATACGTTCGTATGGAAAACAGTAATCATTCGGTGCGTATATAATACTCGTATGCGTTCTGGTATGTGTTTACATGCTTGCATGTGTGTGTGTGTGTTTGAAAATTGCCTAAAATGCTGCAATGATTTTTCATTCGCGTACGCGCATATTACGCGGCAATTACGTGCGGCATATAAATTCCAACCGAAGCAATTAAGCGCGCCGGCATTAAATGTGTGCGATGCTACGCGGCTACATAGATATATGTATACTGGTATAACGGTACATAAATGTATATGTATTTCCAAGCACATACATATATATACAGAGTATATATGCGTTTGGGCCGCCAATGTGTTGTTATAAATGTTAATTTACCAAAAGCGAAAATCAACATTTATTGCTGGTGTAAAGCGCTGAACGCGCATATGCGTACAAAACAATCTGAGCATATGTGCTTATACATATGTACGTGTACATAGCCGCATAATTGCATTACAGACATACTCACGCACACTCGTGCACGCAAGCAAATGTAGCGTATACGCCATGGCACTCCGCCTGAATTTATGCTTTATTTATTTACCTTTGGAATAGTTGTGTGAAACTTTATTTTGATTGTCGACAAAATGCTGGAAGTCATTCACACATACTGCAAACAGTTGATAATATCTGCCTGCACATACACGCACACATAAGGCTATATGCTTGCATTTGTGTGAGTTTATGTGCATACGCGCACGGCATAATTGCTGCTATTAATGCGATTAATGCAGTTCAATTAATGTAAGTGATAGTTGAAATTTTATACCGCTTACATACACATGCATATATACACTGCTATGTATGTGTACATGATTTTGAAGTATATACAATAGCCACATGCAATTTAGCGCGTTTGACAAACATTATCATTTTAACTGCATTAAATTATTTATAGCATAATTTTCGGCGTTGGCGCGCATATTTTGTAAATTAGCCGCATAATTATTATGCACGAATACCGTTGTCACCTATGTCGCTAAATGTGGATATAGTAAATTTTTAGTGCCGCGATATTATTAAATGGAGTTGTCGTTTAAGAGCATGGTATTTATGGATGAACGCAGTACTGTAATTTGGGCAACTATTTACCTATATTTTTGCTATAATTTTTTTTTTTTTAATTTTTTATTCAAAATAACTTAATATTTCCGTTAAAAATTATACTTGCATAATATCATAATATTTTCAAATTTTTCGAAAAAATTATGGATTAATTTTACTATAATTTCACCATTATTGTGAACTAGAAAATAATCCTCCAATATATTCACTAAGAAATTAACACAATAAATTCTCTTTAACACTATACACAGAACTGCTTATAATTTTGTATTTGTTGGATCTCCCAATAAAATTTTGATCAATATTCTCCTATGAAATTATATCATTACAACTACATACATTTGTCTTCTACATAAGATTTTATCATAATTTAAACATTCTGCAGAGGGAAATAAAATATAATGCTTTTCAGTATTTAATATTACTCAAAATTATGTGGAAACTATTATTAAGGTAACTTACTATAAAAATTATAGCAATTTTTTATACGTATATTCTGTTTAGATTATGCATATAGTAACATTTTTGACCAGAAAACTGTTAATTAATCACTTCTTATAACAAATTATAGCAACCTTTTTGAAATTTTTCCATAAAAATATAGTAGTTATATTAATTAGTATGTAGTTTAACTAATTAATATAACTACAAAATTGTGTGGAACTAAAATTATAACAAATTTCTATACAAATTATAGCAAAAATTTTACTTAATTATTATACTATACATACTCTGAACTCGAAATTTTTATAGTAACTGGTTCCTATAAAAAATTATGGCAACTTTGTTGATGTTTATTGCGCCAGAAAAAGGAAATCAAACTTGTCCTGTTTTTATTTCATACAGAATTTGAATTGTTAATTAAAAATTCTATCTTTGCTAAGTAAAAAATCATTTAGTTTACTTATTTAAAAGCAAGATTTTAAAACTAAAAAAAATTAACTGTTTTAGTTTCCTCAAAATACCTAATATAGAGTGCTATTATTTATAATGAAATATTGGATTTTGCGTATATTTGTTTACTAAGTAGGATTAAACAATATCACATTCAATAAATAAATTCGCAGTTGCATAATGAACTTAACGAAAGCAGCTGACTAAAAATATGTATATAAAAAGTAAAAAAAAAGTTTGTCAGTGGAGCATAAATTGCAAAACATGATTGAATTAAAAGGAACGAAAAATAAAAGCTAGTTGAATATATAAGTCACAAACTTGTTATAATATATTTGAAATATTTGTATTTCGCATACATATAGGTCTCTCTTATTTATCTTTTTTATTTGTGTAAGTAAGCATTATTTAGTGTTAAGCTTCAACTTAACAAGCATGAGCACAACAATAAACAATTTTTTAAATAATAATAAAAAGTAAAATTTTATTTTTCTACGTCGTGGTTGTGTAGTAAATTGACACGGTTTCATAAACAGAGTTTACTAACATGCTATAAAAATTATAGCAAATTAAGTGGATGTGAGAATCTATCACGGTCTATCTACTCTTAAAAATAAAATGTCTTTTGGAAGTGTATTTTGTTTGCTATAAAAATTATGGGAACGGTATACATATATACTGGGATACAATTAGCAAAATATATAGGAATACAACTTCAGTCTCAGATTATATACCATTATTATTTATATGAGGTCATTGCAAAGGTTTTTTGACTTGCTATAAAAAATATGAGAACGGTATATTTACTGGGATATAATTAGCAAAATATATAGGATTATATCCTCAGTCTCAGAGTATATACCGACATTATTTGTATGAAGTAATTGAAAATTTCACTTTCTATAAAAATTATAGGAACTGTACATTTTATGAAAATCAGTAGAATTTATTTTTACGGGCATCAAAATATAAAGGGTTTGATTTCCCTTCGAGTTTAGCGTTGCTATAAAATTATAGCAAGTTTATAGCAAAATTATAGCCTTATAGTGAATGCATGTTGAGCCCATTACAACAATTAGAGTATGTGTTGCTGAGAAATGAGGTCCTAAACTTGTAAAATTACTTGCTCTAAAAATTACGTATTATTCCTAAAAAAAATTTCCAGAAATTTTCATTGAAGAGCAGAAAAGCATTTCTATCATTCTACAACAACCACGCCGCAGGCGTATGCTTGTTTGCAACACCCTGTATTTTTATATACTCGCAAGTATTTAATTTTCTGAGTGTGTTATACAGTTGATTTGCAATAGTTTAGTATCAAAATCAATAAACATTCTTATTATTTAAAAACATAAAATGAAAATCATAAGAAATGAAAAATTGAAATTGTTTAAATTATCATAAATTCATAAGAACAATATAGCCATACCGCAGTAGCGACAGCAGTGGCGCGCGTTTGCGCCGCTTTTAATTGTGCCTGCAGGTGCAAGGGGGGATGAAAGTAGCGGCATGGATCGCGCGTGCAACGACCCTTCACGGCATCCATGCACACCGTTATCGAACCGTCATCGTGCCGGGCGACGCTATCCTGCGGATGCGCAAAACGACACTCCGACTCGGCGCGCTTACAGGCGCCGCGCAAGAATTCACGGCAAACCTACAACAAAGCGCAGCAGCGGCAGCACACATACATTGTTCGTATTCCACATATCCAGAAGCGTGTGCATATTTTTGTTTTTGTTGTTGAATATTAGAGATTTTTTAACAAATATTTCATCGTTTGCGCGCCCAGTTGACGTGGGTGTACGATATCCAAATCAATTCGAATTCGTTTGCAGCGTTTTTCCATATTTTATGGTTTTTCGTTGCATATGCGCAGGCGCAGGCGTTGGTGTTGATTGATAGATAGACACATGGCGGGGTTTGCAAGTTGGTGGTTTTTGTTGTAGTTGTTGTTGGTGTAATTGTGGCAGCGGCGGCGGCAGAGGCGGTGGCGGCAGCAATTTTGGCAGTATGGCGTTGGCAGCAGTTGCATTTGTTGTTGTTGCGGTTGTTTGTTGCATTTATTTGAATTATTGTTGGTGATTGTGGTGGTGGTTTTGGTTTTGGTGGCGGTGGTTGTGGTGGTGTTGGTGGTGGTAATAATTTTGTAGGTGTCGGTGTAGTCGAAATTGTTGTTGTTGGCGATTGCGGTAGTGTTGGTGTTGGTTGTTGTTGTTTTCATTTAATTTTTGTTTTCACATTTTTATTTTTTTTTTGTTTTTTTGGTGGTTGGGAGGAAATAATGGAAGGAAATTATTTTTTGAGTACAATTGTAGGCATTTAAAAAAAGTTTTAAATTTTCTTGTAGTAGCAAATTTTGAGTTATTGCATTTTTTGTTTTGAAACACAGCGATTATTTTGTAAGTACAATTTTGTTGTTGTAAATTTGCATGCCAACTTTTTTTAGAAATATTATTATTTTTTTAATTTTTAATTTTTTTCGAAACACAATAGGGTTGCGGTGAGTTTTGGCGCGTTCGACGGCGTGTTAGTTGTGGTTGCAGCAGCAAATTATACACGCATTTCAATTCTAGCGCTTAGCCGGCCGGCAAGCAAATTTTCGTCTTGGATTTACAATTTTATTGATATAATTTTCATAATCAATACAATCACAGCGAATTAGTTGCATATTTGCGAACACAAAAACAATAACAAATATGTAAAATAACACAATAACAACATGTAAATTGCAATAAACTTACTAAAAAAAGTATTAAGCATTCATATTAATAAAAATTAAATTTAAAAAATATTAAACAAAAAATGTCTTAGTAGTAATATATTTTGTAAATTTTTTAAAATAAAAAAATTGTTTTTAAGTTATATGGTATTTAAACTAAAATTAAAATTGCTGGAAAAAACTAATTTCATTTTAATATAATTTGGAAACATTTGAAAATTAATAAAAAATTAAATTTGAAAGATTTTTTTAAATATGTAGTGGTGCCAGGTTATTAATATTTACAAAATGCTATTTGTAATAAGCATACCACAGAAAATCCAAAAAAAATTAAAAAAAACATATTATTTTTTAATTAATAAATATTGCTGCTGTTTCGAGACCTTCTCCTTTGATTGCTGAGTACCTTGCGTTCTTGTTGGGGGTGTGAAGTGTGTGGGGAAACGCGCGCAGAGCAAAGCAACTTTCGTCTAGTGATAACTGTTTTTTTGCGGCAAAGAGCGACAGTTCGCAAACATAAAAAAATCTTAAGAAAAAAAACGGGGCTCGAAAAAGGCAGCGCTTGGAAAGTAATGCAATGACTTGCAAAAAAATGTATTTTTCCAAAAAAAAAAAAAATTAAGTTTAAAGAAAATACGAATGTGTGATCAATTCATTTACACCTTTTTCCAATAAAAACTTTTAATGGATTTTACCTATAAACTTACGTCGACGTTGGTAAATATTAGCAAATAATTTCCTTTTTATATTCTTAAAAATTATAATAAAAATAATTAAATAAAGCAAAATAAAATCAATTAAAATTTAAATAATTAAATAAAATAAAAATAATTTACAGTTTATAAGAAATAAATGAAAATTTATTAAATTTAAAATATTTTTTTTTTTTACATATTTTGACAAACTCCTGACATTGGAAGTTATTACCAGAGCAGATACTAGCGTAAATATAAACATTTTACGACCACTACTTCGCTTTAAAGGTACATGCTATAAAATTATAGCAATTTTAAGTGTGCTAATTTCAAGATAACTTGGTTACTTGCCAATAAATATGCTGTTATAGCAAAATTTGAGTTATTTGAGGTCGCTATAAAAAATTATGGCAAATATTTATTTTTATAGCAGAAGACGTATACGCTTTTCTGTGCAACGGCTTGTGTATTTATATACATAACAATGTCGCAAAGCGATATTAGTTGCAATTTACTATATAATGTTTCTTTCACTTTGACCATTGTCTTTTCAATATTTTTAACAATTAAAGTTTTAAATTACTTTAATAATTAAATATTTAATAAGTATCTGCATTATTAAAAAAATTGAGGTTTTTTGCTCGAGAATAAATTTGGTTAATGTTTGACAATGAATTTGGGGTCACGCGATAAAAAAAAGTTGCTATAAAAATTATAGCAAAGTTATATCAGGAAATTTGAGAAAAATTATGGTCGAACATAAATATTATTTAGCGTCTGGTGAGGAGTTTGAACTCAAACGCAAAAAAAAGTTGATATAAAAATTATAGCAAAATTATTTTAGGAAAAATTTCGAAAACTTGGAACCGATTATGAAGATTATTATCATCTGGCAACGAATTTGAGTACACGCGGTAAAAATAAGTTGCTATAAAAATTATAGCAAAAACGTTTTCAGATGATGATATAAAAAATCGATGCCTTTGAATGTATGAGTACTTATGAATTTGTCAAAATGTATACAATCATAGAAAAATATAACAAATTTTATTATAAAAATTAATTTAATTTTAAACAAAAAAATTGAATTAATAAGAAAAAAATAAATGAAACACATACAATATATAATTATAACACTTCATGCTAAATAAATTTTAATAAATCAACAATAATTAATAAAATAAGTGTTTTAAGAACAACTCATACAAATAAACGCGCAGAACAAAACTCAAATTGAAACACTTCAAACTTATTATTAAGAAAATCTTAAAATTAGTGTAACTGTTATATTTGTTTGTTATTGGCTTCACAAAACAAACAAACGAAAGCATTTAATAAATTATTAATAATATTTTCATTTTGTAAGTTCTTTTTTTCTTTTTAATATCTTTCTAAGTATACTAAAAGCAGAAATTATTAGTGAAATTGCTTGAAATGCCTTGGACTCACCTCTAATCGATCGGAACGTGGGATTTTCTGTTGTGCCACTTGTACCGTTTGTGGCACCACCTGACCCAATTGTGTGTGATCTGGTCCGAGTAATGCAGGCACTAAAGTTCCAGGCGCATAGTATGGACTAGGGTACGGATTGGCCGGTATGCCGGTTAAGTAGGGATTCGTGGCCTGTGAATAAACAAGAGGCTATGAGATTAGCATGAAAGAGAAATGAAAAGAAAAAAAGAGAGGGAGAAAGAGAGAGAAATATATATAAACAATCATGTTTCGGGACAAAACTGAACAAAAAATTAATAATTGCGTAAGGTATTTGCTTTTCAAATATTTCATGTATTAATTAGTGGAAAATAACTGGTATTATAACCTATAGTCGCCCTTAGTTATCAACATAAATTAGAAATATTAAAAGGTTTTAGATTAAAAGTGTTGGTATGGTTGACTGTTTTATTAATATTCAATTGAATAGTATACAAGTACCAAAATCATTAAGATGCAGCATATTTATTTTTTATTTTAGTTTGTGCTTGGCTCCAATGAATAGTTACTCATACGTCCTACCCAACATTTCAGATTAATTTAGCAAACTCTAAAAAAAAATATATATTTTTTCGAGATATTTTGGTGATTTAAAAATTTAAAACTTTTTGAAAGAAATATTAAACATTTTTTTCTACTTTTCTATAAAAATACTTTTCAAAAAAAAAGAAATAAAATTAATTTTTCATTAATTACTTATTTTTAAAATAAGATTTTAAGTCAATCGAAAGCTCACTTCGGAAGCTTTTAATGCTTTTGAAGCTTTCAAATTGACTTATTGCGGATTGCGGAAGTTGGTCTGAAGCAGGTCGCACTAAAGTTTGAAATATTCTACTTATAAATATGCTAAAAGACAGCGCACACACTTCACATTCGCTTGCGCTAATGGGTTATGCCATGCCCTTTCCTCAATGGCGCGCTATAACTGACATTGTTGTTAAATGAAAATGATGGATTTGTTATTCATCTGCGCGCCAAACACACAGAGACCTACAACACATAGTCAGTTACTGCTTGACTGCATAGGAGCAATGAGTCATTTGGTTGGCAATAAGGAAAGGAATGGCTGCAGAAGTGTGCGAGTGCGCCGTTAATGACAATATTTAGTCGCCAATGGCTGGTAGCTGTTGTAGGCTGCCATTAAGCGACTGCTCCGCCATACCATTCTCTCCTTCAGCGCGGCGGGTTATTATGAATTTTAATTTAAATACATATTTCGAGTTTTTCCGCTCGTTCACCAGCTTTGACAGCTGATGAATAGCTGATGATGATGAGCCAGCAGACGATGAGGGTTACAGGGTAGGTTGGAGGTCTTGTGCTGCAGTGTGAAGTGAGAATGTGTCAATGTCATTCGGGTGTTGGAATTTTAAATTAATATAACGCATTCCGTTGCGAAAAATAATTCCAAACTGCCCGGCTGACTAATTTGGAAAAGCAGTGACAGAAATATTTTTTGAATTTTATGAGATTTGTTGCGTGCGTTGTCTAGCGCGAGTTGAGCGGGTGGTGCGTGGTATTAATTGACAGCCTGGAAAAATATTATGCAGTATTTATGCGCTTAATAAATTATATTTAACGGTTTATTTTGGGATATTCAATTTAGTTGATGAGTTGGGAATTTTGGTGTACTATCCATATTAATTTCCGCTTTTGATATCGCATCAGCGGGGATAATTAAATAAATACTTTTGGGTGTGGAAAAATTCGATTGGTTTTTCATAAGTTATTTTTCAAATCAATCAGCAAGTGTTATAAAAAAATATAAAAATATTCATATTATGTACGTGCTTTGCTTGCAAATAATTTATTTATATTTATTCATTAATTTATATTTCAAACAGATGCAGACAAAAGTGCTTATATCCTTTCAAAAGTACTCTAGAAGTTATATAACTTTTAAATAGTTTTAATCTTTTGGATTGTACGTTATAAAAATTCATATAAATCTCGATTAAAAGCTGAAAATGAGCAATAATACAAATTTTTCAAATTTTATTTCCCTAGCAGATATTAAAGTGGAAGGGAAGACTGTTCTGAGGGAAGCCTCGCGAAATCAACTTTTAAATATATATCCAACATAGTGACTAAGTGAAAAGAGAATCCGAGCCTAAAAAACAAATAAGTATTAATGCCAAAGCTTTAGAAAAAGTTCCATTTTATTTCAAAAACATGGAAATCGCGCGAATTTACTAAAAAGATTGTTTAAAAAAAATTTGTAAATTTTCTTGATATATGACAAGATATTTGATATACCCATGCGGAAGTTATATCCAATTATATGAAAAAATTATTCTCACAAATTCGAAATGACAAGTAATTCCGAAAAAGAACTAGTTCATAAACTAGTTCCGAAATAATGCTGGAGTGGTCCGCTTCAGTGTATTTAGAAAGAATTTGATGTGACCATGCGGAAGTTATATCCAATTATATGAAAAAATCCTCATATATTAAATAAAAATTTGGAATGACAAAAAATTCTGAAACGGAACTAAATTAGTTCATGAACTAGTTCCGAAATGGTGCGTAGTAGTCCGCTTCAATGTATTTAGAAAGAATTTGTTTGAATAATTTACAATTATATTTTAAAAAAACCTTTTCATATTTGAATTAAAAATAAAAATCTGTTTTGTTAGCTTTTTAACTTTAAAATAGTTATTGGTTTTGAAAACTTTTTTATCATTTCTAACTTCATCTTTGCTAAATTTTATTTAGCATCTTTCCGTGTTTTCTTTATTGAATGGGGTAGTTATCACCTATTTTTTACTTTTTTTTTCGTTAGTCTTAAAATCAACTCTGCTTCACTCCAAGCTATCATATAACAAATATTTACTATTTTCGTCACTTTCTTCACTATGACCTCTTAAGTTTCAAAAGATTCCCATATAAACTGTGCTAAAGTCCTTTCAATGCCAGATCACATAAGATTAGTGTTTGGAAATACGAAAAAAATTTTAAACAAAAAAATTGGATGTCTGAAATATATAAATACCCCTAAAAGTATGTTTTATTCGTAAGCATTCAACTCTCTGCTCATTGTAGTCTGACACTCTTAAATCACAAGTTAAACTTGAATTTCTTTACACCCATTACTCCATCTCTCAACAAAAAACATTTCTACACTCACTGCAACCACTAGTTATTCAATAACTAAGCGCTCGAGCAAGCACTCGAATTCCTTCATTAAAATTCTCTATGTACATTGCAGCTCGCACCACACAAGTGGCCATGGCGTTGATTTTTATGAAAAATCATGCGAGCTTGCTTTTCTTGCTATCTCTAAAGCAAGTGAATAGAATATGCTGCAAGTAAAATATATGCTTTCTTGTCTACTACTAATGATATTGCATGCAAGTATGCATATATTCTGCTTGTGGGTTATGAAATTCTATTCGCCTTATAACAACAAAAAGACCACACACACAGTTATTAATTTTTAAAATACTCACCACGGCTGGCACTTGTCCCGGTATGACTTGCTGTCCAGTGGCCATACCCATCTGTTGCATCAGTGCATTCTTCAAGGCAAGATGGTTTCGTCCATTTATCAATAATTGATCCTTCAAATGCTGTGGTGGATGAAAATATTTGCACGGCGGTTTATCACGATTACAGCGGCCCTGTAAGTAGTTTATGAGAAGAAGAAGAGTGGTTAAGTAAGTGCCGGAATTAAAATGAAAAATTATATAAAATATTATAAGAATCTGGTGGTGTGGTGGTGAAGCTTAGGAATTTTGCGCTTTTTCTTGCACAAAAGTTACTCCTAAGTAATAAACTTAATCGTTTGATTGCTGTGTACACACACAGTCACACACATAAGAAGACGGTTATTTGCTCAGCACATACGCGTTAGTTTATTGTGGCAAAGTAAACTTAATAAATTATCGCAGTAAATTATGCTCTAGAGCATGCACGCACATACAGACACATCTTCGTTCACACACGCGTATATTATTTTATACAAGCACACTTACACTCACTCAAAAAAAAGGCGCAAAAAAGGCGAGTAATAACTCTCTAGTTGGTGTAGAAAAGAAGTGAGTACACTCCTTTATATGTATATCCCTTACAAAGCGCTAGCTTTTGCTGACTGTCAGCAATCGCATGTAGTCAGCTCAACTGGCAGCAGCATTTTCATTTCTCAAGTCACCTAACATCAATTTGTCTTCTTAAGTAGCTGCGCATTGCAACTATTGTTTGGCGCTGACAAAGACACACACATGCCACACACACTCACATAGAAGAGAAGTGATAGTATGTGACACACATCTCTTTATAAATATATATAAATAAATATGTATGTGTCTGTGTGCCATCAAATTTATTTGACTGGCTTGTTCCCGCCTGTCACCAGCGCAATTCACAACTACTTAGGGCGGTGTTGGCACTGCTTATGGTTGCCGCTTTGGCGGCTTCAAATAAATGCGCTCATTTGAGCGAGCGTATATGTGTTCGATTGTGAATGTGGTAATAATTCAGCAATCAAAATGTAAAAAATGTGCAAAACACACCCATGCATTGCTGAATTGTGGCATAAATTAGGAGCTTGAAGATTTGCTGGTTTGGTGAAAATGAAAGAAAATATTATATTTACTCCTTTTCCAATTTTATATGGCCTAAAGTGGCATGAGATACGCAAATAGCGCACTAGTGATATATATATTTTTTTAATTAGTATGAAATGTCTTAAACACCGAAAAGTATGCAACTACATTGGAAAGTCCGTAAAAAGTATTGCAATTATATACAACTATCCCAAAATACTATTTAATTTAACTAAATATCAACTACTTTAATGTAAAATGGATACTTCCCCCTTCAAATGCCTGAAAGTACGCCACACAAATCAATTTATATTCAAACTAAAATTCGCTCTTATACAATTATAATATTTAATATTATATAATAACTTAATTTAAAAAAATGTTTCTGAAAATAAGTTTTTAACTCTTTAGTTTGAAAATATTTCAGAAAAAGAATTTCTGTAAATTGGTTTTCTAAAGGCAGATGCATACCTACTAATAAGCTTTTTAGATTTGTATCTCTAATAAATTTTAAATAAAATTCAACAATGAATATTAAATATTTAGACTAAAAAGACTGCCCATAAGACAGCTCTATGATAATCAGTAATCTATTTAAGCATACCTTTAGGCTGAAGGCATATTTTATTAAGGTATATCTGGTTACAAATAAATGAACAAACATATAACGAATTATATAACTGTCATTCTAAATTGAATAAAGCCTTTTTAATAAATTTAAATTTTTTAGGCGATCTCTAAGTCAGCGTACGTAAACTCTGTAATTATCATATGTGCTTCGCTCCTAAAGCTATGCAACTGTTTTTATTAAGGCATTTGCGCTAAGCTTCTTATAGAGAAGTTATTGTAATATGATTTATGAAACAAGTATTAATTATGGAGTTGCCACATGATTTTAAAAATAGTTATTTTTTAAAGTACAAACTAGTAAGTGAAATTAAAAAAAAGTCGATGCCATGCCCCTAAAAGTATACATAAGTATTTACTAAATTCCACCAAAAAGCTTATAAATACCTTAAAAGTTTTCTTTAATTTATTATTTATACAAAATTCGCAATTTTTAAGAACATGCAAACCCATTGACACCATAAATTTAATAGTTCGTAAATTTATTTACTTTGCCATTATTGCGCTATTTTTCCGCAATTATTTCTTTTATCAGATGGCGCATTTGAAGAAGTGCAAAAAGCAAAGGAGACACTATAAATTTACATAGAAATACGTAAATTTAATAAAAAGCAAATTTTTTTCGATGAATATCGAAGTCGCATAGAGTTGCAGACGAAATTTTGGTCTGGAAAAAATTGCAAGAGAGAAAGCAAGCAAAGTGCGGGAGAAAAAAGAAAGCGTATGCATTTAGCATACGAAATTTGCTCCAACTCACGCGCCACTACAAATGCATATATTTGGTTAGTAAGAGCAACGCGAGTGTGAGAGCAGGTGCTCAGGTCAGCAAAAATAAAAATAAAAACTGAAAAAATATTTCAAATATAATTATGTTGCAGACGAAATAGACTGTGCTTGCAACGAAAGTGGCTGAGTTGTAGAGCGGAGCGGGTGAGCGAGCGCTGGCGGTGCGTTGAAGGTGAGGAGAGTGGCTACAGTGCGATGCAGCGAGGCGAAATAAATAACTTTCCAGTCAGATTAGCCGACTTGTCACGAAATGTGAAATGACATTTAATACGAGTACAACCGAAACAACAACAACGAAAAGTGGAAAAAGATGGCGAAAAAATGAACAAAAATTGTACAAATGTGGAAAAAAGAAGAAAAAAAAAATTGAGAAAAATCGAAAACACAGCGCATGAAAAAAGCATGAACGGTCAAGTCCATTTCACGCTGCAGCAGTGGCCAAGGACTGCATGTCCAAGTAGCTAGCTGACTGGCCTGTGCTGTTAACTCGACTCGACTGGGATTGTGATTGTGACTGTGAAGCTGTAGCGAGCAAGTAGTACATGAAGTATTTCTTCTTAACACGTTTCTGATTGCGACACAGACAAATGCACATAGCAAACTACAGCAACAAACACTACAGCGCAGCGAACACTGCGACGGACAGTCATTCGAAGCAGCGCGACATGAATATAAATATTTTCGCTTGTTGCCTTGAATGATTGCGTTGTCTCGCTGTGATAGCAGCAGTGAAGCCAGCAAGCAGCGAACGTGACAGTGCGCTGGAGGGATAGTCGAGTTAACTCGACAAAGTGAAGGTTGCGTATACGCCGTGGTGACTCACTAGCGAAAGTATGGGAAATAGCAAAATAATATCATTCACAGTTGAGACTTGCTGTTGTTGTTGCAGTTGTTGTGTGACCGCTAGTTGAACTAGTTGAATAACAAAGCGCAATGCAACAAACTTCACAAACACGCTCTACGCCGCAACTTCGCATTCGCAGGCGAGTTAGTTATTCATTTGGTTGTATTTTATGCTGACTTGCAGAGTTACAACCCCAATTTACATGTATGTGTGTGTTTGTGAGTGTGGGTTGTGTCTTTGTGTGCAATGACGAAAAAGTAATCATTGCAATTTAAAAGGATAATCTTGTACATGATGACGCGAAGTGGCCATGGTGCGGTGTAAGCGGAGCGAAGGATAGCAGCTAACTGACAAGAAGATCGAAAACGAGTGAAAGTTTGTGGAATGTAGCGAGTGGAATGTGCCAAAATGGCAGAAAATCGGCGATGGAGATGTGCACAAAACGATTTGAAGCGACAAGCAGAAAATTTAAAAAGGAAAAAATAAAAAAAAAAAAAAATTATTATATTAAAAAAAAAATAGAAAAAGAAAAAAAGTAGAACTAGAAAAAATTTTTCGTTGCGAAAAAATATTAATAGTGCGCTGTCGCAACACGTACTTTTCGCTTTCAGTATAAGGCAAGGGAAAAAAGCCAACAAAAGTCTTATAATCTTCATAGTTATGCTGTTGGCAGACTTGAAAGTCATTGGCTCGGATTTGCTTTGAGTAGCACGGCGATAAACCAACATTAGCTGAGCGTGATGCAAATACTTAAGCAGCTCATACAGTGCTCGAGCGGAAATGAGGTTTGTTGTGGCAGCGTAACTGCAGATTTTGAACGAAAAGCGGAAAATTATAACTGAAAATACAATTTGTGTTGAAGATGTGTGTTCTAGGCAGCCGTTTTGAGGTTAAAAATAGAAATTTCGTTGAAATAATTATTTATGAATGCATTAGGCGCTCTCAGTGTAAGCCGCATTAAGAAAATATTAATGTAGCTTCGTTTGCTTAACATTAGTCACGCGTTACGTGCTTGCTGACTTGACTTCTGTTAATTTTAATGACTATGACTTGTGTCATTTGTCATTTGTCACTTGTCATATATCACTTTTAGGCGTTTTTGAGTTTTTTTGATTTTATTTCAGTATTTTTATTATTGATACACATTTTTTATTGTTTCATATATTATTTGAATGATTTTTTTTTGTAAATTCCAAACTAATTATTTTAATTTATTATTATTATTTTTTTATATTTTTATTTTTAATTTGACTACGCTGTACGAATAGCTATGCTCTCAATATTTCATATATATGCCATTTATATTCATTCATATTTCATAATCAAACAGAAATATAAACATTCCGAATATGATTTTCGAGTACAACTGTGCTTCAATTATAAGCAAAAAGATCGCAGACCATCCGCAAAAGCACTAAATAAAAATTGAAATAAGTCCAATGATAAATATTTGTTAACTTCATTTACTTAAAATTAAATATTTGTCAGCGCAATCACTATGTACGAACGCGTGCACGTTGATTGCATAAAGAGAGCTGTGCGTGCAGGCAAATACATGGTGAATGCAACCCAGTGAGGAATTGAGATATGTCATATAGTATTAATAGCAAACTCAACCACTAGTAAAATACTCATCAAAAATATATTTGCAACATGATACAACAGTCCATAATATCAAATTAAATACTTTGAAATGACAGAGTAATTTGAAGTATTTTTTAGTAATTAAAAATAGCTTTGTCCATGAAAACACGCATATTTGCAAGCTGAATTTGTACTTGTATGTGTGCTACCTTTAGAGGGCCGTTTTTTAATTTTTCATAGCACACTTTTAGGCGTTTGCTCACCTGTCGTTGCCGGCACGCTTTTGTTTATTTGACTTTCATGCAGCGTGACGCCAGCTGGTGGCGGCAGCAATCAACTGCTGTTTACTCGCTGCCACATACGAGTCGCTCACACATGCATATATAATTGTTAGAGGGCAATGGCGGCAACTAGCAGTTGTAGCCTACCCACAGGCGTCAGTGCGAACATGCCCGGCTCACTTTGTTGCTAAAAAATGCGGTGCCTCAATATATTCGCAGTACTTTTACGGCCAGTTTATATATTTTATTTTTGTTTTTTTATTTATATATATTTATTCTTTTTACTTATGAAAGTACCTACAAATTACTTTTTGAAATAAAAAAGGTTGCATGCAACATTTATTTATTTTGTTCATAAAAAAATTGTAATAACAATATTAGCTGCAGCGCCATAAATTGCCGGTAGGCAAATACACTGCCACTATATATTGCCAATTGGGTGGCAGCACTGTGCGGCAGTTGGCCATTTATTATATGCAACATTGCATGTTGCACTTGCGTTCCATTTTGAAGTTTGTGGGAATGTGTTCTGTGAGAGTGAAAAAAAATCAGTAAAAGGCAGTTCCTTTAGTCCACCTGGCCTTTGGTGAAAAGTAGACAGCCATAATCGAAATAATTTTTGTGCATACAATTTAAAAAACGTTTCAGAATGCACATACACACATTTGTACACTTAAAAGGAAATTAAAATGCTTGCTTTTGAGTGCTTTTTGTAGCAGTTAACATTAAAATTGCATAATATTTCAGTGCTTGATATGGAAGATTGCTATAAAAGTGGAAAATATGATTCCATTGAGTCAAAGAAGAAATGAATTTATTATTTATTCGAAGCTCAGATATTCTTTGAATTGAAAATATGTAATTTTTTTTATGTTTTTATAATTCAATTTATATAATTTATATAATATATAATTTTGTTTTAATAAAATAATTTTTTTTTTATGAAATAAATAAAAAAAATTAATGTTTGCAATATTTTGAAAATTTAAATTATTTTTTTGTTTATTTGTTAATTAAATTTTGAAAATGATTTTTATTTATTTTATTTAAAAGAAGTTTGTTAGTTAAGTACTTTTTAAATTTTAAACTAAAATTTATTTAACTAAACTTTTTATATAATATAATTTTTTATTTAAAATGTTTACTGTATTATTAAAAAAAAAACTTTTTTTTAAATATTTATTTTTGAAATTTAATTCTGAGCCAAAAACTGTTTCTGTTTTTTTTTTTTTAATATTTTGACATACAACTTTTGCCGATTTTTTATAAGTATCTGTAAAATGTTTGTGGTTTTTGGTTCTTTAATAATTTTCATCTAAAAGCATTTTTTTATTCAAACATATTTCTTTCATTAAAAAAAGTGTTTAATTAAAAATTCAACTATTAAAAAACAAAAAAAAAATAATAAATAAAAAATGCATAAAAAGTCTTGATAAATTTTTATAGTAAAGAATATTTTTTTTTATTGTTTTGTAACAAAGAATTTCTAACCAATTTTAATTTAGATTGGTTTTGTACTGTTGTAAATTTTTGAAGCCGAGAAATATGTAGGATTTTTATTTTTGATGATTTTGTTTTAAATTTTATATAGTTCAAAGCAAATTAAATTTGTATTACATTTATAGAAACTTTTAAATACCATATAAACTTTAACACTTGTCCAGTGAATTTGGTACTCACTTTTCGACACTCATCAAACAACAACAACTCTCCAACTCACCATTGAATATGTCACCAGCGCGCTCTGTTTTATTTATTACCACCGTAAGTATCAAAATTTGCGTTTACAGTTGCTTATTTGCTTATTTATTTATTCATTTCCGCCATTACGCAAACACCCAAGCAACAAAAACGCCGCAATTAAACACACAACAAATACAACGAGAACACCAAAAACACCGAAAACACGTTCAATTATCCTAAAAGCTGCGTAAATTAAAACAAAATGCCTCACTACACTTCAGTGTTTCGTTACATTACACCAGCCACACGCATGAGTACATATCAATGCGCCGTCACAGTCGTTCGCCCTGCTTCCTGTCTGGCTGTCAATAGTAGCTAGTGGCTGCCATCTTTCTGACTTCACATTACCATTCTGCACTTGACTGCCGTTTATTCACAGCTCATCTGTTCATTACAGTGAACACACACACACACAGACACTCATACACACAGAGACACACGTATGCACAGAGAAAATAAATGTTTGCCATATTCGTGAGGATCTACTGGCGGTGGAGTAGTGTTGATGATGCTGCTGCTGCTGTTGATAGTCCTTTTTAAATCAAATCTGTGTTGTTGCTTGCTTTACTCTTCCTTTACTCTTTAGTCATTTTCACTCCACGTTTTTCTACTTTTCTTTTTGCCATTCGCTTGCTTGTTGCTTGCGTAATGCTCGACGCTACTCAATTTTCATTAACTCACTTTAGTTGTGAATATACTTGTTGTTGTTGTTAGTGCTGCTGTACAGCATATTGTTGCTTTTGTGATATGTGAATTAAAATTACATTATGGCATTTAAGCGGGCACTCTTTGATGTGAATGCAGTTAATTTTTCGATCGGTGCGCTGGAGTAAGTATGAAGAGAGAGGGAGAGTACGATGGAGTGGAGAAAGAAGTGAAAGAGATGGCGATAATTGCAAGAAGGAATAATAATTATGAATAAGAGTTATTTATATTCGCGCGAGAATATTGAAAAATTGTCGAAAATTATTGGAAATTATGGAAACTGCTGCTGAAGGAGAGTGGAATAAAAAATATCCATTAAGAGCACAATTTTAAAATTTTATTATTTTATTAATAGTCTGATTTCTTAAGTATTGAATTTTGAACATATACAGATATGATTCAATTAGAATAGAACATTTACATAACACTATAAACTCGAGTTTAAGGTAATGGTTAGAAAAATGTATTAAGAATTCTCTGCACTACAAGATGAAATTAAGAAGCAAAATTTCATGTTCAATAAACTACATGTAAACATTTTCATAGTCGATAAACACCAGTTTAAATACAATTATGTACGGTAAACACCGTGTTTGTGAACAGTGTTTAACGTTAAACACAAAGTTTCCAATAAACTCCTATATACCGAAATTTTTATGTTAAACTCATTGTATATTTTATTAGCAGTGTTTAACAATAAACACGAGTTAACAATTTTTTAAATTATTTAGTTATTATTCACAGCAATTAACACACGTCATTTTATAGATTACTAGGTACATATTTAAATAATTATGTAAGTTAAACTCCGTGCTTACAGCACTACTTGTAAGTGATCAAAAATTAAAAAAAAGTCAAAAAATTCTAATTTTTAAGTGTTTACCATTAAACACTAAAACACTGTTTGTGTACAATATTTAATGCTAAGTTTCGAATTTGTCAAGAAACTCAAGTTAAAAGAAAAAAAGAAAAATATACAATATACTAATTTTTTCAAAGTAGTGTTTAACGCTAAACACCAAATTGTTTCAATAAACACCAGTTAAAAAAATATTTTGTATACCAGTATTTGCGAGTAAAGCTTAACGCTAAATATGAAAGTGTTTAACAAACTCGAGTTTAAAAAAAGTTGTTTATCGCAATTATATGCAATATGAATAGCATTCAGTAATTGAGAGTTAATTATACGCAGTCGCAAAGTCATTTGAATGCCATCAATGACATAAGCGACACACACCGCCTAACTATTTATCCTTTTCGTCGCTTGTATATATTTGTATATGTATTTGACAGTTATCGAGGCATTAAATTACAAGCAATGGCGCCAAAAAATATGCTACGATTCATCGACGATTAGGTGACTTAGTCAATGTCACCAACAGATGTGCAATTACAGCAATACATGCAGTGAGAATTGTTAGTATATATGTATTGGGAGCTTGTATGTATTTGAAATCAAATACAAGAAAAATAAAAACAACGAAGCTTTCGGTGACAACAGTAGCCAACAGTATGATGGCGCTGTCCAGCAGCCGATGGTGGAGCACAACAATCATATAGATATATATATATATGCATATACATACAAACAAGCAACTGTGCTTTCCATGTTTGTTTAGCACAGTAGTTGTCCGAGTCTGCACTACTGTTTGCTGTTGTTGATTGTGTTGCTGATATGCTTGTTTTTGCCATGTGCCACAACAAGCGACTGTTGCAACTCACTTGTCACGCACACACACACACATACACATATGTACTATATATAGTATTTATTTGCTCAGCTTTTTTGTATCTTTGTCCCCGTATTCAAATGCAAATTGCCGGTAGATTATTGTTTCTGCTGTTTTTGTTGTTGTGGCAAAATGCATTTCTGATTGATTGATCGATTGATTGATAAAGTAGAAATACAAATACAAAGTGGCGAATGGGTAAGTAAGCGAGTGGAAAAGATAAACAATTTTTGTTTACATTTCAATATTCGCAGGCAAATAAACAGGCGGTAACTAGCGTATAAAATGGCACCAATGTGTGAGTGATTAAAAGAGAGAGGGTGTATGTGATCAAAAAATGTAATAGACTTGATTTTGTATGCTTAGCTGAGGTTAAGTTCATATTAACTGCTGGTTGCTGAGATTGATGAAAAACTATATCACATATTTAGTTTTTACATACATTTTTGAAAAATATATAAGTGAAAAGTCTTTTAAAATAAATATACAGCTTTGCAAGAGATTATTTGTAACATAAATAATTAAACTCGAAAATATTAAATTTACGACTAAAATAGTACTAGAAATTCATGTGAGAAATTCATTATAAGAAGTATGATTCGTTTATATTTCCTTGTACATATAATAACATAATCATTCAGAAATGTGTTTGAAAATTCTTAAAATTATTTTATATATTTTATTTAATACCATTTTGTAAATAAAATAATGTAAAAGCGCCTAAATGTATGCTTTGAATTATATTTTCGACTTCGACTACGTACTTGTATTTATAAAATTGAATGAAAAAATCAAATATAATATTTTGCGCCTAAAAGTAGGAATGAAATAATTTTATTCTAATTGTAATACATAAGAAAAGTGGAAGACATTATATCGGCATATTAAATATAAATAAAACTCATTTTTAAAATAAAAATAAAATTTTTAAAAACTAAAAAAAAAAATTCTGCCTAAAAGTATGTCTTTTATAAATATATTCAATATTCCTTACTACAACACCAGCTTTTGTTATAGAAATATTTGTAAAATTGTAAATCTTGTTTACAGTGCGCCTAAAAGTATGCTTGTCATTTACCATAAATTGCTCGATTATTTGCTTTTATGTATAGAAACTCGTTTTTTTATTCGACTATATTAAACTTATATTGCCAAACACTTCAAGCACACAAGCACCGCAATAAAGCACCTTTATATAACATAAATAGCTGTATATTTCATTGACGCCTGCAAATATGCTACAAGTTAAAGTAATACGTCTTTAACATGTTCACGCATCTATGAATATGAACACGCAGTCGGTTTTTTCTCATTCCAATTCACACAAATATGCCACACACACATAACTTGTGGGTTTATTATTGTGCTGAATTTACTTGAAAATGAATATTCATTTGCCAAAGCCATATACACAGTTTATTTCCGCTATTATCTGGCTGAAAATATTTCAAAAGATTGAAAAGATAAATATTTATATGGAGTAATGGAGAGGTTTTCTGGGCATAATCTTTGCCATAAAATGTAACGAATATGGCTGTGTGTGCGTTTGTTGTGCATATTATGGGTCATAAAGGTTAGTTCCATACCAGCTGCGTAAATTTAAACTCAAATGTTTGCTGATTCAATTGTGTTAAAAAATGTGAAAATAGTAAAATAAGGATTTTCAAGCAATAAAATATTTATTACTGTGAAAATCTGTTGCTTTCTTAGATTTATATGTTTCGTAATAATTGTCAGAAGGAGCCAATGAACGTGTATTAGAATGGGTCGGAGTCAGAAGAAGACGACGATATGGGTTTCGGTCTCTTCGACTAAACAGTTCAACACTAACGTTTCGGTTTAGGTTTAAGAAAATGTGATAAAATACATAAAATTTCAAAAATTTTTGGGAAATGTTATATTGTGACAATATGATGTAAAATTTATGGTAAAAATTTTATTATGTTAAAATTTTGTTAATAAATGCTGTTATACTGATTTTATATTTAAGACTATCTAATGCTATTATAATTATTTAATAATTGAGATATAATAATAAATTACAAAGTTGCATTATAAATATTCAAGTTAACTCCTCTAGCGCTTATAAATTACAACTGAACTTGTGGAACACCTCAAAATTGTTGTAAGTACTGGATATTTTTTTTATTTTGTCTATAAGAAAATTTGTAATATATTAAATTGCTAAATAGCATTTGATATATTTACTTCTTCTTCACTTTCCCACTTACAAATTGCAATTTAACTTGTGGAACACCAGAAAAATTCCGCCAAATATTGAAATTTTTTATTGATTTTTCTTCTTTTCGGATTTTCGCAAAACAATTGCACTCGTAATTACACTGATGCATGCACTTTTCCAAAATATTTATAACCAATATTCACTTTTGCATGCATATTTGCTTTCAACAAACACTTGCCAGCACTTCGCTTACAAACGCCTAAAATCACGCTATGCAAGCGCTACTAGTATGTGTATACATATATATATGAGTGTGCGCTGTTGAATAGCCATCAAAATCGGCTGAACACGCGCGCACTTCAGCTAAAGCATCATCAAAATGTATTCAAGCGAACTTTAATAGCAAGTAAATAGAAGAAAAAGCATACAAATAGTGGCGAGTAAACAACGACGGACGACTACTAAAAATAATAATCACAAAAAACAATAACAAGTTTAGAAGTCAAAAGCATAACAAACATGCATACGCTCTTGGCCATGAGGCCACAGCGCTCATTCATACAAATATTTTTGCTACAAGACAAGCAACAAAATCAAATTCAAAAGTTGCTGTGGAGGAAAAACGAAGAAAAAAGCATTTTGGTATGAAAAAAAATAATTTATTTGCGATTTTATATGTGCTGCCGCAATCAAACCGAGTACCTAACCAACTGGGCAACCAGCTAACCAAGCAAAACGTAGCAAAACGTGGCTGGCGCATATGTTAGACTGCTTTTAGGCGGCATACCCACGCATTGACACACTCACAAACACACGCTGGCGGAGTGACCACTATCCGTTGGCCAGCAGGTTAGCGCGTTCATTGGTTAGTCTGCCGATTCTGGTCTATAGCAATTTTTACAATTTTTTTCCACAAATTGTTACTTTTTGCTTTTATCATTGCTGTTTTGTTTTTATTTTCAATTTCTTCAATAGCAATCTGCTGCGTGTGTTGCATTTCCATTTGCATTTGCATACATGCAGGCGCTCTAGCCAGCCGTTGTGCATGCATGTGCAATGAAACGGTTAACAGACTCTTTTCAAAAAATACAACAATTCAAGCTGACAGCTTCGCCACTTTTTTTCTCTCCACACTCTCTGCGCGCCATTCATTTTCATACTCCACACATACATATGTACATACATATATGAATGAAAGTATTGATCAAAGCCTCTGTATGTGTATTGGTGGGATAGCTAGAGCTTAGGCTGAGCTATAGTCAGTACAAATATTGACCATTTGCTTTACCAATCTGTTTGCATTTTCAAAATATTTTCATTTTCATTGATGCATGCTGTGGCGCACAGCCCTACCTACGAACGGTCAGTAGTAATACCACATGCAGTTTAAACGTGCCGTACTCACTGGTATTGCCTAAATTTTCATATTCATGGTTTTACATAGAGATAACTGCGTTTTTATATGCTTGGGTATTTCGCTTTTGGTGTTCGTCTAAAATCCATTTCAAGCACCGTTAGTGATTGCACTTCAAAATGCTATGAATTACATTTTTGGGGCACTGAAGTGCTTTACCAAATATATTACAATTGAAAACAAATATTGTGGATATTTGAATTTGTTGAAATTAAATTTATCTGCTTAATAAATTTTGCGTGTAGTATTAATTATTTGGTGTTTCACAAGTTCAAGTGTGCTGTAATAGTAATTCATTGCTTTGTAAAGCGTATTAAATATGTAGCGATCCACAAGTTCAGTTAAAGTACACCGTACAAATTTAAAAAGTAGTGTTTCAAGTTCATTTGAAGTACAACTTTGAATAATAATATGCAGCATTCCACATGTACAACAGCTCATTTGAAGTACATATGTAGTGTTCCATAAGTTCAAAAATTCATTAATAAGTAAATCACTACTTTGGAAATCCTTTTAAAGTATATTTTTGGAAAAAAATTTGCACTTTTGGTGTTCCATAAGTTCAGAATACAAGTGTGACAAGCGATATGTAAAGTGTTCCACAAGTTCAGAATTAAGTAAGAAAGACTTATAGCGTTTTTAGACAGCCAAATTAATTGCTACTCTATAACCGATCAGATGTTATGCAATTTTGTTTTTGCTTTTCATAAGAAGTTGGTAAGTTTCATCAGCTGATTCATATTTTTAGTAGCGACATCTACCAATTGCAGACAAAGAACGTATATCGTACATCTTTGTCGCAGAGTTGCATTTGATTTTCAAGTCGATTCAAATTCAATATATAGATTTTATTTTGTATGGTAAATCAATCTTAATCAGCGTTTTAATCGATCAGACGCCGGTTAATTGATCAATTAGCTCCTGTCTAAAAGCGCTATTAAGTAAGTCAATTTAGATTTCAGATGTTTTATAAAGTATTAAACTGAAATAACCACACTGAAATGTTTTTTTAAACTATTAAGAAGTGTTCCACAAGTTCAGAACATACTAAGAAAGCAGGTAGTAAAACAATCCAAATAGGATTTATAGTCGTTTAGTGCAATGTGCATAAGTATAAATATAAAAAATACTATATATTTGTTTATTATTTGCTTATATAAGATTTCATTAAGTATCACATAAGTTTCAGTACTTATTTCTTAGAATATTACGAAGTTGATATTCTAAAAATATTTTAATATTTACATTTAGTGAAGTGATTCGACAAGGTTTCTCATATCTTATATGCCTTTCCTTACTTCCACATCTACGCATTGCCATTTGTTAAAAATTAATAAATTTTGATAACATTTTAGGTGTTCCACAAGTTCAAAAGCTCTTCGTAACTACACCAAAACAGCTAGATACTTAAATCTTACGTCAAATTGCCACCAAAAACCGTGGAAATGTCATGACTAAGAATGACAAGCGCGAAGAAGAAATTAATCACGTAAATCAATTACGAAAATAACGCAACTAATTTCATGGTACCACCAAAAAAATATGCGCAAAAAAAAAACTTTACTTAATTTAGCTTTAAATTTCGCAGCAAGTTATAAATAATAATTTGTCAGCATTTACTCCACACACACACGATGGTACTCGCGTTACACGCTGACGCACAAGAGTGGCAAGTAATTTATGAAAAATGCGCGAAAACGTGCGGAAAAATATGCGAACAGTGAAAAAGTGATTAATGTGCAGACAAAGGAGTCAGACAAGCGAAGGCACAACGTCATCGTTGTGTGTGCGTGTCTGAGTGCATTGCTGGTAGATGTGTCTGTATGTGTCTCGCTTGGATTGCCATTTTGTATGCGAAATAATTATGTTGAAATGCATTGCATACCTGGCATTGCAAACACGATAAATCAGAAAAACACCGCATACAAACATATTTACCGTTGTGCCACACAAATGGCGCGCCAGCGTGGACGTGAGAAATGAGGGGGGATCGAAAAATATGCGCTGAATAATTCAGTTTATTTTTCACTCCACATACATATGTACTATGTATGTTTGTATGTAGATGGCCGGCATTATTGCAATTGCGAATGGTCAATGCGCGCGTAATAACCACACTGTTTCTACCTGCTGGCAAAAAAAGTATGTATATTTTTATTTCATTCGCCCCCAAAAGTAAGCCACAGTTATGCCATTTCTTACGCTCGACATTTATTGCCGGTGTTGTGAGTATTTTTCATATAAAAAAATTGTATTTTCACTACAGCTAGCTATTTTCACTAGACTAGACTATAATGTGGAGCGTGAGGCGTGTGTTAATAAAGAAAAGTTGGCGGCGTCTGCGTGGCGCCGTAGTGTATGCTATAGTTAACTATATGTAGTTGTAAACAAAAATTGTTGGCTTTATATGTAAGTATGTAGTTTATGGCAGCGAACAGCCGCAGCCACTGTGGGCTTTCATTCAATGCCAATGCTGGCCGCATTCAGGTGCCACTATACGTACATGTAAGCATTGTTGCCTACTTTTAGGCACGTGTATGTTTGCAAAGCCTATTTTTGAAGCCATACAACTGTGGCGCGGAGCATATCGATGAGCGGCTTGCCCTGCATATAGGAGGTATATACACAGTACATATATACATACATATGTATGTACGAAGCAAGCGTGTGTGTGAGTGAGCGTGAAGAAAGGCACAACCTTTAACCTGCTAGGCGCCGCGTGCCAGCGTCATGCCGCTAGGCAGTAAAAGCGCATACACACAGCACACCAATATCTTTCCACACCCAACTCATGTGTTCATCGGTATGTGCGAGCAATAAACACAGGCGGTGTGGGCATGTATCGATGGCCGCGTATTGAAAATTGGATTTTCAATTGGTTTGCAGAACGGAAATTAATTCGACGTACGAGGGGCAATGAGTATGTAGCAAAATGTGCATGTAAAGAGCAGCAACGACTGATATACGTTTGCGATTGCGTGTATTGCATAGTCGTACTTTGCAGCTACCACGTATATGTATACACATATGTATATGTAAGGCATTCACTTCAGTGGACTGTTAAGTGAAAGAAAGTATTTCCGTGTTTTTATGCGCTTTCAGCTCTTCATCTCTGCTATACACCGTTAGCCGCTAGCATGTGGCGCATGTTCGAACTTTAATTAAATTAAGTGCTGCAAAAGCAAATGTTACAGCAAAAACAAAGTGGTCACAACAGCAGCAGCAACTACGTGCGCTATTACCTGAAAGTATGCTACAAAAACTTGTAGGTAAACAGTGGTCAATAGTTGGCCAATTTCAAAGTATTGCAACTATTCTGTTCATTTGTACATATAATTGAGTTATTTGAAGTGTAGTTGCAAAGTGATTATATGCTCGTATGCACTTTAGTTGTTTATGTGCATAGCTTAGAAGTATGCAAGAAATGCGCTAAATTTGATTAAGTTTAATTGCAGTTGGCTTAGTATTGTAAATATTTAATGAAATCGATTGAAAAATTAACTGCTGGTAATAGTTGTGGCATGAAATGGCAATTATTTTCTTGCAACATGTAGTTGCGCCTGAAAGTGTGCTATGTAGCAAGGAAATTGCGCACTTAATTGAAGCTGTGACAAGTCAGTTGATGTAGAGAGATATTTTTAACACATGTGTACATGTGGAATAGGAAATTTGAAATGATTTTAACTAATAATGTATATATATCAACTATATAAATAAGATAAAAAAAATTTATTTCCAGTAAAAATCGACAAAAAAATTAAACATAAATCAGATAATATTTTTAACAATCGGAAAAAGCAGAATTTAAGTAAGTTCACATTGAATGATTTTATCAAGCTCCTTTAGCTGTTCCACAAGTTCAAAACTTGTAAAATTTGTCTGAGTTTACATTTTTAGCTTCAAATATTAAAATAATTAATTAGTAGGGTTCTGAAGCTATTAATGAAAATTTCTTTGGGTGTTCCACAAGTTCAGAAACTTTTAAAAGCTCTATCGAATAGTATCCAATAATAGTTTTACTTAAAAGCAGAGAAAACTAATATCATCAGTGACAAATGTATAATGTCAGGAAGTTATTTTAGGTGTTCCACAAGTTCAACAACCAAAAAAAGCTATACCAAAAAAAATCTATATTATAATCTTCATTTGCCATTAAATATTTACTTAATGTATAAATTATACATATAAACAGCATATGTTATTTGTATATTAACTAAAAAGAATATCTTTAATTTGTTTGTAGTAGTAAGCTTATACACACCCCACAGTTAAAACGCCGTTAAAAATACAAACCTACCCATTCAAAAGCCATATCAAACAATTCGCGCTTAAGTGCCGAAAAGCATGCTATGCGCAAATGTGCAAATATGCTACTTCAGGACATATATCGCGAAATTTCTCTCCTACACAAATTTCCGCGCATATAGCTATAATGTCATTTGGCACATATCATTGCGCATACCTAAAAGTATGCAATTCTTTTCTTTTATTAAAGCAATTTATTTTTTTTACACAACTTCCGTCAAAACGTATTTTTGATGTGTAATTTGGCTTGCTAACGCTGACATAACTGTCGTCATTAACGAAATTTTATGAAAATTAAAGCTAGCGCGAAATTAAAAATTCACCCAACATTGCGTCACGAACTTGGAAATGCGCTAGGAACTTGTGAAACGCCATTTTGTTATAATTTCTTTGCAGTTGGGCGTTTGTGCTTTTCTAATTTTCTCTTGACGTTATTGAAAGACTGACTGGCGTGGCGGGTGCGCAAGGTTCTGGCTCATAAGCATTTGTAAATGTGATTGCGCGCTGTCTTGCATACATTTTGGCGCAACAAATAGTGGTAGTAATGTTCATTTAACAATATACTTTCCTTGGCAGCCGTTTGCTGAAAAATTTTATGTGCATGTCATTTTGCTATCGTCGAAATGTTATCTAAAGGGACATTGATTACATTTTAACTGCGCCCACATTTTTTGTTTGAAATTTTCGCAATGACAGGGGCACACCACGTCCACGGCTGCCACGCCCACATAGTTTAAATGTGAGTGCCGTAGCGTTTCCGTTGCTGCGACGAAATGGCTTGTGAGGACATGGTAGAGTGTTGGATATTCCTTTTGTGGCGTGATAAAAATACGCAGCGCATTGGCGCCTTAGAATGTGCTTCTTCACTATGAAGATGAAACGACAATGGTGAAATGGTACGTAAAATTTGGCTGATGCCTTCGCGTGAATGCCGACAATGCTTGCGAAACGAAAAAAATAAATCGATTTCTGGGCACAGTTAGCTTTTAATAGCATACTTTTAGCAGCCGAAGAGCGTATACAAGTTTCGTTCGCGCCCTCGTACGTGCAGCAAGTTTTATGCTTGCTATTATTGTGCTTTAATAAGTTCTAGCTTGTCAAACGCATACCACTTTAATCCTCAGTAAAAATATGCCACGCGCAAAACTCTTATACACACTGTTAGCCTGCTAGTTTATGACATTGGCCTGTCACTCAGGTACTCAACACATGACCTCTACTCAGTTTCAGTCTCAGACTCGGTCTCTCTCCAACTCTAATGCCGTCAAACTTTCACCTTTTTATGTCAGTTTGTCTCTTCATAATGACCTGACGTCAGTCACTCGTTGTTTGTCGTTCCACCCATTTTACTGTCTTTCGATTTGACGATGGCATACTTTTAGGCACGGTTGCTTTCCTCATATCATGCTGAATTAATGAGGCTCATAATAATTTAGCGGTAAATAAATACAAAGCATATACAAACACACCCGTTGCTTGCCGAAGATATAATGGCGTAGATAGTGTTTTAATGCAAACATATTAGAGCATATAATGGTCGTCAGCCGTATGGTAGGCAATGCGGCATGTGGAATGAGCCGCAGTAATGTAAACACATATTGGTGCAACTAACTTCGTGGTAGAGATGAGGTATCTTTTTTTATTTCTACAGCAACGTTTTTTGTTACGTATTAACTGATTTGAGTAGAAAATTGATTTTTGACACATAAATACACATAATTAACCAACGCTTAGCATTTAGTTGATTGATATGTGTATATATTTCAGTAAAAGAAAATATATAGTCGCGTTTTAGGCGTAATTATTGATTTAGTTAACCAAAACTGACAAGTTTAGCTCAAAGCTTGGCTTAGAAACACATTTACCAATTTCAGTTGCCTACTTTTAGGCACCAAAATATAAAAATAAATAGATATTAACTAAATGTAGTTGCGCATGACTTAAAATAAAACTATTTTAATCTACAAATTGTTTATACACACTTTTTCAGTTTTCAGCAACATACTTTTAAGCGCACCTATCAAATGCTTACCTTAAAAAGCACCTCAGCAGTCTCTACGTGCTGCCATTACCACTACTGATTGAGCTCGCACTCATTCGCATAATGTAATGCCGTTATTTGCTTTCGCCATATGCCGTTGCTTTTGTTTGCGCCCCAAAGTATGCTCGTAAATGTAATTTAGTGTGTAAATTTCGGGTGTTAATGCCGTTTAATGAATTCCAGGCGCGCGCACACGCACACAGCGACACACACAAATTCATATTATATAGTATGTAGGCGCACATAAATAGACAGGTGCGACAGCAGTGTTTGGGTGGAGCCGAAGAAGTGTGAAGAGACGAAGCAGAGGTGCAAAAGAGACAAGGCAAAGCGAATGGTTTACAGCAATTGCACGCGCACGCCAATATCACGAAATCCGCTGAGTTCGGTGCGCTGATGGGTTTCTATGTAAATGATGGGGCAACCACTAGCAGCGCCTGTAAGTATGCTATTCATTTGCATTACGTAGCAACAAACCGATGTGTTTGCGTACGAATTTAAGTGCTGCTATAAATATATGCTTAAAAAGCGCGCATATGTCAGGTACACACCTACACATATTCACACACTCACAGACACATTCCACATGCATTGACGACCATTAAGTCGCGGGCAAATGTGCCTTTTGAATATGCCTCACTTAGTTTATAAGTGTACCCACATTTCGTCGACATTTTGGCATGCTGACATTAAGCGCGCTGCTTGCTGTTGTTATTGCTTTCTTTATGCCCACATATTTGCGTGAGTGACGCGTGCGTGAGTGTATGTGTGTATGCGTGTCAACACATGCGCTGCGAATGCCATTCGATTGTTATCAGTTGACTTTGATGTATTGAATTTCAACGCATAAAAAGGTATATGCCTCATGGCATTAGAACAAACTTAACCGTGTTGTTGTTGTTGCTGTTTTTGTCATGTCTTGCGCTATCAGCATGCGCTTGTAGCATAATTATCAGCTGGAGTGTGTGTGTCGGAATTCATGAATTAATATGTGCTCATGTTGATGGCTCTAAATTTGCGGCTGCTTGACTTGAGAGGCATCCAAAGTGCTGTGATGTGTGTGAAATGCGCGGAAATGCGATAAGCGTCGGTGTGTGTGTGAGTGCGCGTAGAAAAGTATGCTAAGCTTTATTGGAAATGTCAAAAAGTGAAATATATTTGTTTTGCGCGCGCTTATGGGGTGGAGCATAAATGCTTACGCGCGCTGTTGGCTTCAAGTGCGCACCTTAAATTTGCAGGTATTTAAGTTATGTGATTGAGATATGCATTATTTTTAAATATAGGATATTTATATCGAGGCATATTAAATAAATGCCTTTTTAAGCAAATTCATGATAATGTAACGTAGCATGGTAAAAAAATAAAAAATAATAACTTAAGTGCTTAGTTAAGAAATTGTATTTATAGCGCCTAAAAGTTTGATTTTTATAACTTTATATTACTCGAAAACATTCAAGACTATGTTTGTCTATATGAAGAAATAATGATTTTTAACCGCCTAAAAGTATGCTCAGAAATATAGCTAATTTTGTAGAAATTCGCTTTACACAGTTGAATGTAATATTTTTTTCTTCCTTTACTTTAAACCTATACAACTCATTCACGAGCCATTCATTTATTCACTATTCTTATCATTTCTCGATTTTCCACCCATTCGCTTAAAATTCATAATATTAATTTGTGCGTCATTAGCCCCCACATATTATAAATATTATTATATCTATATATATCTGCGTACAAAAATATATAAATAAAAGCAGAAAGCAGCAAACCACCCAAAAACGTCTGAAAGCACCTGAAAGCATACTAAAAGAGCAGAAAACATATTGTTATAAGAGTAAACGAACACATTTTACTGACGGTGGAGAATTAAAGTGCCAACCCAACAAGCATACATACAGGCGCACACCAGTTATATCGTCTATTTGCTCGTCTGCTATTTGGTTAGTCATTTGCTTGTAGAAAACGATGCAAAAATTCAATAATTTTGCCGTCAAAAAACTTTTTTTCCCACTTTTACTCAAACTAACTGGAACATAACATATTAAATTTTCTTATAACAATAACAATTACAGCAACAAAAACAACCAATGAAGGCAATAACCAAAGCAATTGCAATTGGCCAAGCTGTTAGAAGGGCGGAAAGAGACACATGTGAGTTGAATGTTGCGGTTGGGAAGGAGAACGTCTACAAGAAATCAATTTCTGAAGAACAAAATTTGTAAGGAGTGAGTTTGAAATAAAAAATATATACAATATATGAACACTATATGTAGCAGTATAGCAAGCAAATCGAAATACAAATATAACAAAAATATTCAGACGCTGGAATAAGGCTAGACCGAACGCTGCCGCCTAGGTGTGGACCTTAGAGGCAGTGAGTGAAATCAAATTTTCTAATATGTCTGTGTTGGCGTTGGAAAGAAGCTGCAGATGAACAGAGAAATTGACAAAAGGTTGCGCTGAGCTTTGCGGAAAAAGGTTATATAAATATAAATATATATTTACTATAAAGAAATCTAGCAATAAAAAATACACTCATCTAGTTAGGCTGTGAGAAAGGTAGCACAAACTACCACAGAAGTACACATACCTACCCACATTACTATGTCTATAATAAAAACAATCTGTTATAAATTTGTTAAAAAAGGGATGCGCCCAAATCTGTTACAAGCGTAAACTTAAAAAAGAAAATGTAATTGGAAATTGTAAATTTGTTGTATAGAAGCAAAGTTTCGGGAAGCTTGCAACATTTATGCGGTTAAGGCAGACATATGTTTGTAGAAGCCTTCAAGCGGCATGTCGGAGGTCTCTTCTTGCGGAAGTATTTATGTATATCACGTAAATAAATGCATAAGATATGTGAAAAAGGTATGAAATGAGGGTTGGTGGTATTATTTATTGAAATATTGGTAAAAACAAAAAAGGAGCCTGAAGGTATGCTACAAAAAACGATTGTTTGAAGTTAAGCGTTCTTAAAAATATATATTTTTCTGATTTGAAAAGAGTTTCTAATTAAATTTCAGCGAATTAGTAGCAAGAGTTACGAAATAAATTTTATGATATTGAGTATACAATTGTATGTGGTTGGCATACAAATATTTTTTTTTTTAATTAAATCCTTAAATTCTGTATAACGTCTGCAAAGGTGCTTCAAATATAATGCAAAAAAAATATATATAAACGCTTGAATAAGCCATTTCATAAGAAAATGTATGAAATACATCTCGCGCCTGCGGGTATGCTTTAAAAAATGCTGATTGCAGCAAATATTTGTACATACAAAATATTTAAATCTTTTTTGAGTTTAGAATATAATTCCTGACTGCATATAAATACATTCGTCAACAAATTTTCAAAATAATGGAAATAAATTAATAACAACAATCTCTCTAAATGTATCATGAAAATGTACATATATTTATATTCTACAATAAGTTCTCCAAAGGATCTCTATACTTAAAATGTAACTAAATATATGAACGATTTTTTACTACAAAAAAAAATTTAAAACGCCTGCAATTCAATTTTTTTTCGATACAATTTTCTTATTTTTCGCACTTTAAGTTGTGTTTTTATAATCGAAAAAAATGCTGAAAAATCTAATATTACTAAGAGCTTAGTAAGTACAATCCTCCTAATAATATGCAATAACATTAATTTAGTAGCAAAATTCAATAAAAAAGATATGAACTTAAATAAAACCAATAAGTTGATCTAAATTTATAAAACTAAATTCGGTTTAAGAGAATACAACCGCTTACGCCCAAATGTATGGAAAGTCACACATCGAAATTTTTTTTTCCATTTATTTATAACCAGCACTCGAGCAAATCGATTTTCCTAGAAGGCCTCCAACAAGTAAACAAACTCCCTTACTACAGAAGCCAAAGAAGAAATTCCTGGTAATATGGACACACACACTAGCACACTCTCCACCTCATACAAACCACACGGTCGTGTTCCCCTATCAGTGCATGGCTATCTCTTTCCATGTTGTATGCTATTTGTTGCATTTGTTTGCTGACCGCTAAAACCTGCCACATACCAGCCGAGTCGAGTGCTTTGGCAGCGCCGCTCCATTACTGTACACTGCATATACACTGCAAACACACACACACGCGCGCGGGTGCTCAAATATGAGTTTATCTATGCACGTGTACATACATGTCTGTCCGTCCGTCCGTGTAGATATTTGTATGGGTCCCAGTGTTTGACCGCTGCCACATCCGCAGTGGCAGCAGCAGCAGCTAATAGGCGCACACTGTAATTTGCTCCATCGACAGCAGCGGCGCATAAATATAGCAGTTGTGGCTGTGACCGCACTCCCCCGCCTCACCGCAACTCTTGAGGAACGTCGCACACGGTGCTGCCGTGCACTAAGTACATTGCTTGACCATCAAAACGATGGAGCTGCCGCTCAAACGCTCAAACACGACTGTTTGTTCGGTAAAATAAACGGTTAACATGGATTGTGGAAGCTGATTTGCTCTGCTTATCAATGCTTGTTAATCGTGATTGTATTTGTATTGGAGGCAAAGGTTAGCTGTTCGCCGCTTGTTTGAGGAGTGTGCAGAGTGGAAGTGGTAAGTGGCTGGCACGCGTGGACTGTCGCTGAAGTGGAGTGGCAGCAAATAGAAAAAGTTGGTTGAATGGAGGGTCATGTATGCTGAGCGGTATTTGAGGTGAGCTATGAAGAGTTTGTTGGAAAAATGGTGTACAAGAAATCAGTAGTTTGGTAGTAGTTGACATTTTGAAGACATATGCTGGATCAATCGTAGTTGATCACTGTTTTCTTGCCTCCTATTTTCTTTTTGAGGTGGATACACGAATTCTGAATCATTAATAGCATTTACTGAACCTGAAACCATATTTGGAACTTATGGTTTCTATATTTACCTTATAAGGATTCCTCCAGAATATAGGGGAATTACTCTATATTGTTACAATAACCAAAAACTATAAAAACAACAACATCGGAGTGAAGCTGAACTCAGAAAATTATAAAAAAGTTCGTATAATAAATATCAGAAACCAAATCCCAGAATCCTGAAAAATTGAGATCGATTATAAAACATTAAAGATTCGAAATAAAAATTTTAAAACCAGAAACTAGCGGATCCTAGGAGACAGGCTGAAGTCAGAGACACAATAATTCATAGTTAAAAACTAAAAAACGAACAACTGTGAATAAAAAGATCCGAGTTGAAAATTTGGGTATGTTATTTTGGAACAGAAGACGAAAAACTAAATCTACATACAAGGAACACCGAAATCTAGAAGAAAGATGCTTTCAGATAACCTTTTAAAGCAGCAATATGAAGGAATATATGGCATTAAGGTTCCGTTTCACTGAAACTATATATAATATAATACTATACTTTTGAGAGAGTAAACTCTAGAAGAGGTTAAGAACTCAAAGAGAGACGATCCCAGAAAATCCCAATATCAAAGAGCATATTTCATTAAGATCACGAGAAAGCTTCCAGAGATAATATTGAATGCTACTATATATTGTACCTCATTAGAAGTAGCTGTGATCCCTCTAATATAGAAATAAAATCGCAATGCTCGAATTTAAAAAATGCAGTTTGACCTGTACAGCAAACACTGCGAACACTCAGCCAGTTCAACCGGTGGATACTCAACACACGACACTGTGACACGCTCAACTCGCTCTTCTATCAGGGCAAACTTGTCTTCCGATTACTAAATTATTTCTAGCCGCCTACGCAGTTCGATTTCCTTTCACGCACACCACACCACAAAACACAGCCAACTTGGACGGATGGTTGTGTGAGCTCATCTCCGGCAGTGACAGCGCAGTGGCAGTAACCGGCACATGTGTGGCCAATAAAGAATCTAATAACGAGCCTCGTTGAGCAAATCGATAAAGTTGTAACATTATTATTATCATTTCTTTCTTTTTGCTTTGCGGCAGACAACCACAGTGTCCAGCAGCAGCAGCTCGGCTTGTTAGTTGCAATATGTGATTTGCGCTATTTTCTACTTTTTATTTTCTATTTTCCGCTTTTTATTTGTTGTTTGTGGTGAAAGTAGAAAAAAGTTTGTTTGTCAGAGCTTTGCTGCATTAACAGTTTCACGCTGCCCATTTGGCTACGAGACGAGTTGCAAGTAGTTCCAATCAAACGAGCTACAAGTGAAATATTTGAGTATGTGTGTGTGTGTGTGGCGCTGCCAAAGGACATGCCTCGCTGGTCAGCTGATCAAATGTGTTTGAAAATTGAACTGAATGCTTCAGAGCGTTCAGCATATTGGCTGACTGGCTGGCTGGCTGGCAGTTCAATATTGGTTAGTAGCTTGAATGCTTCGATGGATGGATAGATGGATGGATGGATGTCTGTATAGAAAGAAGTCCATCTGTCGCAGTAAAGTACTGACGGTCCACTCTGTCAGTGACAGTGCGCTATCATGATGCCATCATTCGCCAGTACTGGACGTCAACTGGCTGTGAAGAAATTTACGCAGCTATAAAAATGCGCATAAAAAGCACACAAACAACAAGAAAAACACAAAAAGCATAAGTAAAATCTCTACAGCTTAAAGGCAACCCACTTTTAGTGACACACACACACACACACTTGCACACATATCGACCGGATATCGACGGCGTATGGCTGCATGTGCGGGCAATCGAAAAGTTATCGCATGTTGCACATCATGTTGACAATTGAATTATGTATGTCAGCTGCCAGCGTAACGCCCCAACGACTGACCTTCACGCAGCGTTGCTTGTTTACAACAAGGACCAAAGCCATACGAACAGTGTGGCAAGTAGGTGAGCGGAGGGAGAGAAAGAGAGTGATTTAAAAAGAAAAGCTGAAGCAAAAAATATTAATGCTGTGTAGCAATAAAGCAAAGTATGAAAAAATGCCGTAACACAGCAATGTGTGGCAATTTGCAATGGCATTACTACGCTGCCCCTAAAAGTATGCTGCAGATTGCATATTATGTGCGCGCAACAAACACAATCACTACAATTTTTAGTCATCCATATGACAGACAATGCGTGCTGATGAATTGTCCATTCCAGCGTTCGCTTTTTTATTATGTGTTTTATTCTCATTTTATTTTGCTGCTTTTCAATTTCTTTTCTAAAACGACAAACAATAACTACAATGACCAAGTAGTCAATATGCACGTAGGTCTTTACGCTGTGCTTATAAATATGTGTTTGTGCCTTCTATAACTAAGTTAGTTTGATTGGCTATTTTGTTGGCTGTCCATCACACCACACACACACCCAGTGAGAGAGAGCAGCACACACATGCATTACACCCACAGTAGCAGCCTTCCGTGAGCAGTTTTTGTTTGTTGGCGCGCTTGTTTGCTTGTTGCCCTGATTGATTGATGGCTTAACGTGGCAAACGTGTTTGCTTTTATGTGGAAAATTTTTTATTTAATTTTGTGAAAATTTCTACAATATTAAATGGCAATAAATGGCAAATGAATGGCGTGACACAATGCTGCAGACGTATGTAGGGAGTGCAAGCACTGAGGAAAATTTAATAAAAATGCGATTAGAAGGGCGACTGAAATGAAAGACTAAAAATAAACAAAGCTTTTGTTGGAAACCTTTGAAGTGGAAGGAAATTAATAGAGACAAGCTATGAGCAGAGATCAAGGATTGTGAGCGATTAAAAATTCGAAACTTAAAGTTAAAGAGAGGAGTATAAATGACAAATGACAGAACAATTCAGAAATATATTAGATTTGGTACGCAAGACACTTCAAGTTCAAAAAAATATTCAGTAAAGACTAGAACGTCCAGAGACATCTCAAGAGAAATAAGGGTTCCAATACTAAGCCCATAAGATGCAGAAGAAAATTCCATATTATTAATTATAAATTATAATAACTACACTTTATGAGGTATCTTACTTTCAAAAATATGATTTTAGCAACTCTGGTGGTAAAGCAGTACCTCAGGAACCCTTGGAAAACTTTAAAACGCTTAATATAATGCTTAATGCCTTCAACCTAAGCTTCTATGTATGTATTCTAAAACAATAATTATTAACTGAAAGGTGAACAGCCGAGATCAGAAACTACGACGAACGAAGACAATCGGTATGAGCAATTCAACATTTATTAATGAAATAACAAGACAAATGCTGTTAATTAAAGAACGGAATGAATGTGAAACACTAGAATGACTTGAAGACACAAGGATGGAATAAAAAATAAAATAAAAATAGAAGAGACGGAACGTTTATCGATAAAGAGAGGAAGGAGAAGCTGAACAACATTTCTTAGAGATGACTTATAAAATCTAAAGGTAATAGCAAAAAAAAATAAAGAAAAAACTAATTACACATTTTGATAATCAGAACGTTCAAACAGAGAAAAACGGGAAAAGATAAAAATAGAGTGAAAATGTATTAAAGTCAAGAAGACTCACACCAAAATGTTGATACTTCATAAGAACAATTTATGATATACTATGAATTCTACAGGGACTACAAATTGAGGTTGGACTGAGAAAAGTAAAAAGAAATGAGCTCAAGAACTGTAAGGCGAACGATAAGCAAACGAGTAATATATAATCGAAGTAGTAAGATACTGATGAGTGATGTATGGATAAATAAGTCGCATAAAAATTAATGTGATTTCAAAAACAAAAAAATTGAGATTAGATCACAGTCAAGTGCAAAAAGTATGGTCAAGGGTAACATATATATTAATAATATATTTTTTAATATAAGATCGAAAGAATAAAAGAAAAATAAGAACAATTTGGTGAATTTAAAGTACAAAAATGATAATTTCTATTTTTTTTTATTATTTATTTTTTATTTTTTTTTATTGCCTAACTAAAAATTCAATTTTGAAATGATAACTTCACAAGAATTTTTAAATGAATGCACACACGTGTACCTCAACAAAAAATTATTGCATACACGTAGGGGCAATTTTCTATAAATACAAGCCTGCGGAGCTGTACGCTAGTTATTTGCGATTTCTTAGAAATTCTACGAAACTGTACAAGGGTTCGTAAATATTTAGCAGAGTTGGTGCAGAACGCGCAATGCTCACAAAACAGCAAATAATGGTAAAGTTGAAAATGACAAAAGCAACAATCATATTGCCACCAGCCGACAACAACAACGACAATTGTAGCATAAGCACAAGGCGTTGAGCAATTTTCATCGCATGGAAAATAACGTGAAATCTCATATGCTTATCACGTGCGAACTGAGAAAAATAACGGCAGTGGTAATAACAATAGCAACAACACCAACAACAATAATAAACACATGTGGTAGCAAAAGAAGAAAGAGACAATTTCTGCGCGAGAAAAATGGCATGGCGAGCGTGTGCAATGAGGTCTACTCTCGACGCACAGTAGGCGGTACAAGGGGGGTGAGGAGTGATAATTTTATTTTCATTTCATTTTTTTGCAACTCTTATTTATTTGTGCAGTTGTTTGTTGTTCTTGTTGTTGCGAAAAAAGTGCGCAAAATTGTTTCGTTTATTGTGACAATTTTACTTTATCGCCGAATATAAGGAAAAACACTCACAGCAACAACAACAATAACAACAAGGACGACGACGAATGGAGCGCAGAGCGTAAGGGGCTTAGTGCGACACGTACGAGAAATTCGGTATGCGCGCCACATGTGACTTTCATGTGTGTACGTGTTGCAAGAACACACACATACTAGCCACCACCCTGTTTATATATATGTGTGGCTGTGTGCGCGCCAACTTCATTGTCATATTTATCTGCAATCAGGCCTGCCACGAATGGAAAACGGTTTGCCAGTGGCGCAGCAAATCGAAAAAGCGTCGCGTTAAAGCGCCAAAAAGCAGGCAACAAAAACGGTATTTCACACTCACGCAAATAAACTGTAAATATTCGCTTACAAAAAGGATGAAAGTAAATCGCGAAAAAAATCTCTGTATAATGTTTATTTTGCTGTGCAAATAACGAAATTGTTGTCGGTCTTTTTTTTGCCTAACGAAAACAGCAAAACCGTTATAGTTGCTGCAGCAAATGTGGCAAAGTGCAAAACTAAACATGAATTTTCCACTTTTCCAAAATATCTCATCTGCCAATAGAGTGAAAATACGGTGCGACACTTTTCGGCAAATCTCGCCAACAAAAGTAAGCAACGGGAGGATGAGAGACGACTGGCTTTTGCGCTCTTGTTGCAGCGCTCAACTTTTGCTACGCGATAAAAATTTCTAGTGTCACTCAAGCAGATAAGCAATTGCAATGCGTCGATCGTTCGACTAGCCCGACAAAAGCTGGCTGGCAGCGTACATACATATGTGATGGCTGCAACAACAATAGTAATATTAAAAGTGAGAGAAAGAGATATATCATTTTGCAAAGTACTTTAATGTTGAAGCTTTTGGTACAAGAACCTTCATTCTGAAACAGTTTAGGATATGAAACACCGAACTAATGAAGCAGTTTTAATTAGGCAACTAATTAACAAAAAGCTCAGTGAAAGCTCATAAAAGTGCGAGTTCTCGTACAAAGCCTTCAAGGAAGCTTTCGAAAAGATAAGCACATAGTTTATATGGTTTTAGATTGTCATAAAATTAAACGTCTGCGGAAAAATTTCATGATTTAATAATGATTTCACATAAAAGCTTTCAAGAACTATGCACTGATATTGTGAAATTCATATTTTCAAGCACATTTGATGAGTTTTGCAGTTTTTACACAAAAGCTTTTGAAATTCTTATAAGCTTGTGAACTTTTAACAAAAAGCTTCGGGAGAACTTTTCAAAAATTTAATTTCAGTTAAAATTCTTACAACAAGTTCAAGTATTACTTTTTCTGTAAATAATAGTAGTAAAAAATAGTTAGTATATATAAACCAAAAAGCTCTAGTCAATAGTAAGAAATAAAGTATCATACCTGCAGTAAAAGAAGTAAAATATATAATCGGCAATATAGAAAGCTAGAGAGCTTTTTAAAAACTTACAACGACCAAAAGCTTTTGAAACTTTGTGTTACTAAGTTCTAAAGAATTTGCTTTGCTTTTCAAAAGCTGCTTGATGGTGTTCTTCAAAATTAATTTATACGATGGCAGAGGTGACTTTATATGTGAAAGCTCATGAAACTTGAAAGCGAAAGCTCTCCTATTTTTCGTACGTTTGAATAATCATATGTTAAACAAACTGCGGGACAATTGTACAATTCTAACTAAGTACTTAGTTTCAAGCTGGTTCAATATTAAATATACAACTAATTTCGCTCATATCCTACAACTTCTGCGATTCACTTCTACTTCTAACTCCGCTCACTTTAAAATTCACATAAAATTAAATTGCATTCTTCAAATGCGAAAGCGAAGGATAACGCACCCGCAGCAAGGCCACCCACAGCGCAATTGGCAACTGGCAGCAAGTGTGCGGCTCCTTTGCCCTCGCTGGCATGTCAGTAGCGCAAACGTTTACCCTCAAATGTATGCAAAGCTAGTCGCTGCTGTCACTGTCTTGCCTCATTATCAGTTAGTCGGGGGCGCACTTTTTATCGCGACTTCAATGACAGCAATTTGTGAGCATGACACAGCGTGCATGCCATAGCGAGGCATAACATTTGGTCTTACACAAAGTTATTAACATTGCATATTTTTAGGTGCTACGGCAGGGGTGTGAATGTGGTTCAGCTTTTTTTGATTATTTTTCAGTAAATTTTTATTTTTTGTTGGTGAGTTGCCGTATGGTAAATTATGTTTAAAGGAGCGTTTTACTTTCATATATGTTTTGCGTTTGCTCCTAAAAGTATGCAATGTGCAAAAGCCATGTTATGCGCAAAAAATTGCAAGTGCGTGTGTACTGTCTATGGCTGCTTTGGAGTTAATGGAGTTGGTTGGCTTTTAACAGAAAAAAATTTGAAAAAATATTGTTTTTTTTTTTTTGTAATAAAAGCTCCACACATGTCTGTCATGCACACTAATGTTTTGGTATCGAGTTTTTCCGCATCCGACTCCATTGTTTTTATTTGTTTGCTAACATTGGCAATTTTCATTGCTTCACTGCCGGCGTTTTTGCGCTAAGTTCGCTACGAAAACATTTATATGATGTGTTATTGTTTTTGTTGCTGTAGCGGTAGTCTTTGCTTATGCTGGTGATAAAAAATTATTCTTATTTAAATACCACTTTAAATATATACGCGCGTGTGAGTCGAAATATTTGCAATTTCGATTGCGTTCTTATGTTTGCACAACAACAACAAGTGCAAAAAAAACATTTCTCTGCTTTATTTTAATGTTGGCAACACTGGCTGGCTGGCAGTCAGCAGATGATTGTATTAAATAAATGCAAATGATTTTTGTATGGAACATGCACGGTTGCATTTATTTAACGGATTTAAAAAATAAATACAACAAATACCACAACAACTTTAGAACAGAAATTTCCATGAGCATTAATTGTTATAGTGAAAAGAATGCATTTTCTTTTGTTCGTCAAAAAGTATGCAAATATATATTTATTTTTTAAATTTTTTATTTGGCAACCCTATACTATTGATTAAGCGAAAAAAGCTAGCACATTTCATTTTTATTATGAATAAAAAACCTTACTATTTTCATAGCAAATATCGACCATTTGGCCCGGAGCAATTAAAGTGCATTTCAAAGTTTTGACAACTTTTATTATGACACAGCATGTTGCATGCCACATTCTACAAGTTTTATATGTACTTTCACGTACATATATACATTTTTACAGTTATTGTGTTTGGCCAACAATTATATACACAGTTAACATGACTATCGCCCAATTGACCTTCGAATTTCAAACAACGATTAAACTCGACATCATTTTGCATGACTTGCACGAAATTGCACTCGTATTTAATTGTTTTGGCAAAGATTTTTGTAACTGTTAACAAGTTTTTAATGACAATAATGAGGGATGGCATGTTAAAATAGCGGAAAAAAGTAGAAAAAGGGAAGTAAGTAAAAAAGAGCTTTTTCTAGTGAAAGCTCAAAATTACTTAAAGGTGAAAGCTAGAAAGTAATCGTTATCAAAATTGAGATGATTTCAGAAAACATTATAAAATAACATATTTTTGAATACCAGAAAAGCTTCGGAAAGCTTTTTGAAAGCTTTCCTCTTTGCATTCATATTTTAGTTTAATACATACGACTATAGTAAAATATAGAACAACTTAAACTCTATTGAGTTGAATCGAAAAGAGTTTGAAATTTGTTTCAAAGCTTTTGAAAGTTTTTTTTAAGCTCTCTTTTTTTCATATATCGAATAATATTTAGGTTTAAAATATTAAAGATTTACACCGGTTTTTTTAGATAATTAGATATCGAATTCCTTTAACTCAAATGGTTGCTAAAAGCTACGTCATAGCTTTTCTACTAATATGAAAGCTTTTGTCGAATTGCAAATTTAAAAGTTAGTATTGGCTGAGTTTTACCTGATACTTCAATAACTTGGATATTACACATCATTTGGCATGGAGAATTTATATTAAAATTTCAGTAAGCTTAAAGCTCAATATTTAAAAAGAAAAGCTTTTCTTCTTACTTTTAGACAATAAGCAAAAATAATAATTCCACAAGAGTTCAATATTTAAATTTAGTTGGCATCGAGCTTTCAAAGCTTTCGCGAACGAAAGCCACGCAAATTCTTTGCAAGTGAAATAAGCAGCTAGTGAAACAATGATACCTATGTATGTAAAAATCTGCCAACACATTTTGGCTCGTGACTAATCCTATCGTGTTTGCGATTACATCATCACCAAGCGCCGCGCTTACGGAATTAGACGATTTATAAACACAAGCATATGCATTTCATTACAACAAATACATATATACACATGTTTAATTATAAGGGGAAACCGAAAGTCGAGGCGTGTGTGAATGAGTGAATGGCAAATGACTGAAGCGAAAATCATAGTAAATGAAATAAATGAAAATCGCTGACGTACTCACTTATTACGTTGTTTAGAAGTGAACAATAAAAGCACAACAACAAAAATATACAAAGAAGAATATGGTAAATACAGTTGTAAATATTGAGTTGTTGTACTAAGTAGTTAAGCGCTTGTAGCGATAATAAAATAACAACAAAAATGGTAAAAATTCTAGGTCAACAAAAAAAAAATGACTAAACATGAACCTCGTCGCTAGAGTCGAGATTTAAGGACATAACAATGGCATACTTTGCATAAAGTTAGGCGCTTGAAACAATAGCTAAACAATTGTGCAGCAAATTTCGCTGGAGAAGTTCGTGAGCAACGCCGCCTCAACTAAATCAGTTAATAAGTATGCATATTGCTGGCTTTATAATTACGTTTGGCATACTTTCAGGCAATCACGCTCTTATTATTTTCATAACAAATAATATTGTCGCTCGCACACACACTCATACACACACATAAGCCATAAATTTCATGCAATTAAAAGTTGCTACTATTTAGCACATGTGACCCAAAATCGGAAATGATTAGCAGTAAAACTTGGCGCCCAAAACTATGCTATGCCATAGTTGAAAGCCAACAAAACTATGCTAGCTGCCAGCTTATATATATTTCTATATGAGCATTAAATATGTGGCGTCACGTGGCGTTAAGTAGGCAACATATTTATGAATTTCTGCCAACTACTACAACAACTCGAGTCAGCATTTCATAAGTGCTGCACACATACATATGAACACTCATTTTGCTAAGTGCGGTTAAATAGTTATACTATTGTTGTTAATGTATGACTCTATAAGTGTGAGTATATTATTTGGTTGCCACCGGAAATTTCGCAGGGGTCAGAGGAAACTTTTGTGTGGCAGAAATTTTCATTTACTCGCAAATATTGTACACGTTATCATATATATTTGGCATACTTATAGGCGTTCAGCTGACTTAATTTTGCTTTCATATGTTAGTAATGAGTAAATTTATGAGTGTGCACACAATTGTGATTAGTCATGCATAAAATGGGGGTGGGAGTAGCGACGGAGTGGGAATGCAGAAGTTGGTTGGCGTCAAAATCACTGTATACTTTTGGGAGATATGATATTTATGCGTTGAAAAATAGTTTGTTAAAGAGCAAAGCTGAAGATTTAGATAAAGATTCATTTATATTTGATTATTTTTGTTATTGTTTATTAAAGCATACTTTTAGGATTCATTTCGATTTAAGAAAAGTAATTTAATTGCAAATTTTCGAAGTATAAAAAATTAAAATATAATGAATAAGAATTAGTTAGATCGTTAATGATATTTTAATAATCATTACTAGTAATGGACTTCAAATATATTACGGTAATGGTAATGCTAAAAGTTAAATGTAAAAGTATTGGTAATCATATTGATATTGGCTACATTGATGGAATTATATTGGTAATGCATGTGTAGATAATAATGATAATGGTAATGATAATATAATTACCAATATTAAAATTAATTTTAATGTATAGCATTAGTAATGGTAATGCAAATATGTATTGATTACATTTCGGTAATGAATATAGAACAGTACTTCGAACAATAATTGTAACGTTAATTGTTATTTGGTTATAAGCAATTGTAATCATTAATATTGATGATAGTACCAGCAATTAAATCTATTTTAATTACTGATTACAAATGCAATGACAACAATTTTTGCGTAGTATTGGTAAACGCAGTAACTACAAGTATTTATTAAACCATTGCAATAGTATTGCTCTATTATGATAACGATACTGGTAATGATAATACAGAATTTTTGATATTTGTAATTTCAATAATATTAGTAATGGTTTTTGTAATTGATTGGTAATCGTAATGATTTTGGTAATGAAATACGTGATAGTATAAAGTCTAATAACCTTCCATAATTGTAATAACCTTGCGGTAATGATATTGATTATTGTACTGGGAATGGTAATGGTTTAATTGTAATCAAGGCGTAATTAAGAGGTCTTATTGGCGGAAAAGTATTTAATATTAATGGAAATGATAGAATAACAAGATATGACAGCTAACTGTTGTATATATTTCTAGCTATATAAGAATATGAGTTACTTAGAAATTTATTCACTATACATATACATACATCTAAGAATTCTAAGTAATGTATACAGTGCTGCGCACATAAAATTTGTAAATTTATATTCACTTCCTTTTCTTCATAAGAATTTCATTTCCAACACATTTCACTCAAATAAAAGTCTGAAAATTTAATAAAACTTTTTGCTGAATTTTGCAGAAAATTTGCCTAATGAAATTGTGCAAAGGGAATGTATGTAAATAGCGGGCACTAAGAAGATTGCCGGCGTACACATACCCAACTTAAGGATATTTTAGATGTTGGGCTGTGCTTGCAGTGGGGTATACGTTACACAGTCTAATGTATGTAAACTCATTTACATTTCCATATGCATTAAGTTTACTCCCCAACCTCAAACATATAATAAATTTCATATTAATGCGGCCTAACAAATACAGACAGGCATACAAATACACATATACAAACATACATATATAAAACAAAGAAAGCACAATAGTTTAAGTTTAAGGAATGAGGTAACTTATGTGCTTTTGAGTGCAATGTATATTTGTACATATTATATTAGTTTATACATACATATGTACGTGCGTGTATCTCCAACTAATGGCCACCGCATAGTTCGAAATGCTGTACCAATGATTTTTCACATAAAATAAATTGAAAATTATGCGCTGAATGGAGTTGGAGGTATGCCGTTGGAGTGAGTTTTGAAGTTCATGCCACATGCTGTGCTACAACGGGAAAAGGTTCAACAACAACAACAACAAATGCATGTTTTACGCAATTGTGTGTGCGCCTGTCCATACATTGGCAGAAATTTGATTTTTATGCAAATTTCTACTTGAAATATGTTCGGTCAACTTGGAAGAATTCTGACTGCTGTACTAAAAAGTTTGCCACGTAGGCAAAAGTTTGCCACGTAGGCACTGTGGCGTAAGATGCTTGTAACGAATATGAGCGGTTGCTGCTGTTGTGTCCAGTTGGGCTGCAGACAGCAAACTACATGATTTATGCCTGAATGTATGCTAAAGAAATGGAAGAAGCGTGTTAAGGTTTACATATGTGCCGCAGGTGTTGGATGGAAAACTTGTTTGTGATAGATTTCGAGCATTCAATTTGTAATTTGTAATATGCTTTGTACAAACCGCTAAAAGGTTTCTTATTTACGTATGTATTGTGATTTTTTGAATTAATATATAAAAACACATAAGTGATCACATATACAAATGTTATGAACATAAAATTGCGATATGGAACGTATGTGGATCTTGTGTGGACTGTATTAGAACATGTCGAAAGCTCAACAGAAAATCAATTACTCACATTTGAATACATTTTTTACGCAAAACTTGTGTGGAACGTATTATAAATACTTGTGGAACTTATTAAAACAAACATCATTGTATATATAGTTTAAGTTTTACGCGAATTTTTTTTTCAATTTATTTGTATCAACCCCTTTCAACGCCCGTAAAACAATTTCCTACCTTTATTTGATTTTGATTCCATTTCTTTCATAGATTCTATTATTTTACAATGCTTCTTCACAAGATTCTCCTCCCTATTCCTACACACCACCACCACCTTTGTAAGCAGCATCTGCTTCTCAACGTTGTGGCAAATTTAACAGCGAGCGCGTCACCAGCTGATGACCCCTTAATCTGCATAATTTGTGCTGCAAAGTCATCAAGGGACTTACTTAAGCGCGAAAGGATAAAAGGACACACATACAGCATAGTTTATGAGAAGACATATGGAAAGCAATAAAAAGGCAGCTCACTGAGCAGATGAAACACAAAACTAAATGTTAAGTCTGCTGTTTTTTGAATAGAATTTATTAAACTGAATCTCAAGATGATGACGCCAAGGCAGCAAATATTTATATGCTAAATAGAAATAACAACAACAGACACTATAAAAGCTGCATAGTGACCAAAGCAAATGCTGCAAAATGGAAGGGGCGAAAAACTGTTGAATGAAAGGTAAATTGAGAATGCTGCGTATGTATTCTTCCACTCTGCTTGTGTGTGTGTGTAAGCCTTGCTGGCAGGGTCTACAATTTATTGGCACGGGATGTGCTGCTTATAAAATAAAGAAACCAGCAAGCCTATGGTCAAGTTACCCAAATGTTATGCATAAATATTCATTAATAAAACAACAAAGCAACAGAGAGCTGCGCTCGTAGCAATTGAAAGGACGAAATACCAGCTTTATACAATGTGTGTGTGTAGTCAGCAAATCCCTATTGTGCGTTAAGAATAACATACGGCCAAGGAAATGACTGAGACAATATGTTTATAACAATGTTTGTACATACATACATACACACATGATACATATTGTCAGCGTAGCAGCAGGCAAACGAAGATATTGCAGACAACTAATGTGTATGGGATTTGGGTTTAATAAATCGAAAAGGAAGTCGGGCAAAGAGTGGAGGTATATTTTAAGTAGTAGAGCGACCGCTAATGACCGCTGGTTACAGCTGCTTCCGCAAAGCTGTGACAAAGCACAAATACTTATACATGGCTACAAAGGTTTTGATATTTACATACGTATGAAAAATTTTAAGGTAAATAAATACAAAAAATGTTCGTGGTAAAATTTTTATTATAAATACATTGTAATATTGAAATTTTATAATAAAAAAGTGTGGAACGTATGTGGACTTTATGTGGATTGTATAAAAATTCCAATAGAGTAAACATTAAAATAAAAAGACAATCATATAATCATGTGGAACTTATTAAATTTTGTGGAACTTATTCAGAAAGCATGATTTGGAATATTACACAATTTAATGCAATCGACACAAACATAACTGCTGTTTACAAAAGTAAGTGTAAGTAAATATGTACATATTTCTGTTTGTATGTATATCTGTAAATATCTATATATTTCACGTAAATAAATTGGCTTATATGAGTTTTCATGAACTTATTTGAGGAAATACTTTAGGCAGTTTTGGTTTCCAGCTAAATCTCACCTGCCACTTGAAAAGCACACACCCTAAATCAAATCAAATGTCAACAATTAAAGCACCCCTGACTTTATGAGTTAATGCGTTAATACTTAAACCCAAATATATGTGCTTGTATAGGTACACTCCCGTATGTGTATTAAATAAATTTATATGGATAATAGTGGGTGCGTGATTTTTACATTCACATTGCGTTAATATACATACATACATGTATACGCTTTATTGTGTACATGAATGCGTACGGCTGCAGACACTAATTTGAGTGTGAAATTAAAGACATGCTGTTTATATGCTTATAAAACTGCCGAAGTGTTGTTTTCAATGTAAATATTACTGTAAAAGCAATTTATAGAAATGTGGAATGTATGTGGAACGTAAATAATTTTCGAAAATTCTCGCAGAAAAATTAAATTTGAGTTTATTATATTAATTATACAACAAAACTAACGAAAATAACTGTGGAACGTATTTGATTTGCTTGTATAACATATTTCTCATACTGCGTTATATGAAATATGAACATAAAAAATATACAGTAGGTAGTCTGTTCACTTTTTTCTAACTGCTTGAATGTCGTGCTAACTTTAAATTGAAAAATCTCGCAAAAGTATGCTTCTTTCAAAAAAGTTCTTCGGAAAAACGTTTTCCAAAAAAGAGCAGCAGCAACCGTGTAAATAACAAAACCTGACACATTTTTTTTCACAAAGTAAACAATAAAACATCGAAATTACATTTATGACTTTGCAGTAACAGTGAAATATGTCTATAAATATTAAAGTGAAGCGAGAATTACGGCGCTCACACCGCTCGCGCTTTGTAAGACTACCACAGCGCAAAAGCAATAATACTACAAAGGATAATAAATAGAAATAAAGGCAATAAAACGACGCATTCGCCGCCATGCGAGTAATTTTATATCCCGCTGTGTTAAACAAACGTTCGTTCGTCCAAATCGATATCTGTTCATGTGCTTATTACAAATATTGCATTACAAAGCTACATAGCTGGCGCTGCGGAAATCCCTCGTGCTTTTCGCGGGTGGAAAATTATAGGCCGCTGAGATGCTTATACATACTTAGCATTGGGACATATGTTTATATGTATGTGCGTGTGATTTCGCTGTGTGCTTTGCGCTGTCTTAGTTTGCTTGATTTATATGCGCATTAGTATGCTTTGTATTTTAGTTATTTGGTAGTTGACATTTAGTGCATGTCCCAGAGAAAACATTAAAGCTAGCACACTTATTGGTGCGCACGTGTGGGTATAATTTTATTTGTATGCCTTGTAAAAGATTACAATAGATTTTACTTACAGTGGAGAAGAAAGAAAAACATATTGGTATTGTTGTTGTTGCTATACATATTATAGTTGTTGTTGTAGATATTGTTATTTTTGTTGTTGTTGTTTTCATCGATTATTTTAATAATATTATTTTTCGATTCTTTGTGTTCGCTTTACACTCATATATTGTTAACTATCTTTGTTAAAAATGTTTTTTAAGTTTAAATGCCTAAAAGTATGCTTTAAATAATTGTATGACCGGTTTTTATGTACAATTCATGTAATATTTCGCACTTTTTGCAACTTTTTCGTCATACTTTTACTGAATAGCAGAGCTTGCGCTGATTTAATTGGCAGTGTTGTGAAAGTGACACCCTGTATTCACAAAAAATTAAAGCATAAATAAGAGTGGGCACAAAAAAGATTTTATAAAAGTATGTGTGACTCAATTCTTTGCCGGTTCACTATAGAATTATACCAATTTCCTTTGTCGCCGTGAACGCCTACAGCTATGACAATTTTATCGATTAAAAACGTGACGACAAAGCGTTCCATAGACAATTTTTTTACAAACACATACATAGAAATGTATATATATCTATCTATATTCTTGCATATGTGTCTGTGCTGTGACTTGTGTCCTGCTGTTTCATTATCACGGCTCTCATTAACCATCTCCTTTGCTGTCTACTAGCAGTCAATGTTTTTGTGCAATACCTGCTGTTATTTATATGCTCGCTTTTATATTCATATAATATATAATATAAGTATAGCACAGAAGCCAAATTATTTCCTTGAAACTTTTTGTTTGTTTATTTATTGTTTTATTTGGTCATTTTTATTTTATTTTTTTTTTTTTTGTTGCTTGAAAGTCACCGACCGCTTAAGTGACAGGCGGCATGACAATGATTCGGGAATATCCTATTAACAATTCAGCAACGAAGAAATCAATGAAATTGTTGAAAAAAGCTCATTTTATGTTGGGTCAATAAGTAGGTTAAGCAAACGATAGTCCTGAAATATGCCGTGCTGTGCAGTTGGAAGTAATGTGGCGTCAGCGCGGCGCGCCTTAATTGAACTCGCCAAGCTTGTCATAAAAATTAATGACTTCCGTTCGCTAGTAATGGCCAAATATAAAACGCTCATAACAGTTTTAATGCAACACCGCGGTAAAGTAATTATTTTTCTTAGATTTGGTGGTGGCATTATTTATAAAAAGTGGTTGAGGAATATACTTTAGTGACTCCAATTGAAACTAACTCAGATTTATAAAATTTATTGGAATGATACTTGAGTCAATAGTACATTGAAACAATCAAACTTCTAATCCCTATAAGATATCCCTATGTAGATATATCCCTATTTACAAAACCTTTTTAGTACTGTAATCGTTTTCGAATAGCTTTCTCCAATAATCAGTTGTTTAAGTTTTATTGAAACACTTCTTATAGACGCTTTTATTAATTTCTAATGTCATAATCTCAATGTTTCTCTTGGTAAAGCTTTCGAATAACTTCTGTGGTGTTCGTGGACCCATATACAGTAGATCAAAAGTATACCTTTAACGGGAACTTATGTGAAACATTTCAAATGACATAACCTCAATATTTGTTTTCAAGGAAATATACGGTTTCTCAGTTGATCTTGAAAGTCAACAAATTTTGGGAAAAAAAATTTACTTCAACTGAATCGGTTTTCTAATTCTTAATGGGTGTCCAATGGATCTTACGACATACAACAAATATAAGTTTGACCTTTGATTTGCTTCGTGACTCTGGGTTATTGCTCTATCGAGAAATCCCGAATGAAGTTCATATATACGCCTCTGACGTTTGCATTCACACTCTTCAAAACATCAAGTTCACACCCAAGCAACCACCAAAGCTCACCTCAATCATGCACTTGTCAAAAACTGCTCATTATCAGTTAATAATTGCGTAATTTAATATGTGCTCGAAGCAGAGCTGTTTAATGAGGACATAAGAACATAACTGTGTCTATTATATGTATGTATAGGTAAATATAGGCGCACCACTTGACATATGAGTCATGGGTGTTTCACGAAGGATAATATTATATATTTGCATATGCATGTATGTATGTATGTGAATAACGGGCTTATTATTAACTGCATCCTGTGGTTAAAACGGTGCTATCAAATAACACATAACACTGCCGCAGAAAAGTCAATCAACCGCTGACCTCTAGTGGTGGGAAAGGTAAATAACAACAACAACAACAAAATGTGGATATGTAGGAAAGCGGCTAAGTGAAAATATAGCACACACACACACCTTTGTTTTGGCATAAAAGCGGGAGTGTACGCGTAACGGATAACTAAGCGGACGCGTAACAACAACAAAAACAGCTACTAAACAATCAAGCAGGAACGAGATATTAATTTATTAGCGCACACACGTTATGATTAAAGCACATTAATGGTGGCGACAACGAAGACATAGAAAGCATGAATTGCTTGAAAAATGCGCGTGTGTGAAGCGTCATATGCAATTACATACACGCACACACCTCACTTTGTTGTGACAGTAAACACGCTTTGGTGGCTTAGAAAAATATATTTTATACGCAAGGTGACAGCAGGCGCACGCAGAGCGGCTGGAAATATGATAAATGTGTAGACAAATATACATATAAATGTGTTTATATGTATGCCATCTTATACGTAAGGCACAGGTATAAACAAAAACAACGCTGCCTCGTTGACGGAATTTGCATAAATTACCGTTAGGCATACAAATGTGTACGCGCACCAAGCCAGTATGTCCTGTCTGAGGATATGGGTCGCTGCTGCCTAAGTGAAATAGTAACCTGACAAGTATGCGGAGCCTGAAGGAGACACTGCTTATATTAATTTTTTATATTTTTTATTTCACATAATTTCTTAACTTTTCGACGCGGCAGCGACTGACAAACAGGCACGCGCAACACACGTCGCCCATAAAGCAATTAGCATTTGCAAAAGGACACTTTCTGACAGCGCAAATGCAACACATGAAGAGGGTAAGGATGGTGTCCCGAGTAGGAACTCGAGTAGGAAGCACTATTGTGGAAGAAGACAAATGAAGAAGGTATAAAAATAAAAAATTATAGTTTAACTTGCCAATTTGCGGCAGAAAGGGTAGGCAAATTAGTGACTGTCAAGCGAATAGATCATAAATTAGCGACGCACTTCAGCAGTCACTTTGACAACGGTTATTTGCTTGCTGTCCCATATAGAGATAATAAAACTGTGTAAATATGTGTGTTTTAAAGGGTTACACATATATAATACCCAGCAGGAAAATCCGCTGGTTGAGAGTAGAGAGTCTAGGCAATAATATTAGAATGCTCTCAGAAGTTTTTTTTAACAATAACTTTACGAAATGTACTTAATGAAGGCTTAACAAATATTATAGATAGTCCCAAACTAGTATTGATTACTTCGTCGGTTAACAAAAAGAACCGAAATTGCTTTCAGGGTTTCCGCAAACCGTGCAAGAGTCCAACGAGACATACAAGAGGATGACTATACAGAAGGAAGTAATATAAAGGTGGGCAGATACAAAGGGTTTTACATGAAACAGTCATATTGCTCATATGACCAAATCTGATTCAAAATTTCTCTCCGACTCCCTATCTCTCCATCGCTCGGATCATTGGATGACTTAAGCTCCAGAGCGTCCTTTACTTGTATTCTAAACATAAGTCTCTCAAATATATTTTTCCTCAGACATAACTGGACTGTGCCGCACAAAAAATACCCTTTACTAATAGTTTTGAAGATACAACATTCAAAATTTGTAGCTTGTTCGGGGCTTTCAATAATCACATACGTAAAATGAAGTATACTTTTCAGCTCCATTAAACTGGTTCAAATTTGACGAATGTGGACCAGTTCTTGACTAGTAAATGTGTACCCTGCTGGGTCATCAACATCAAATGGGACAGTTAGATACACATAACACATACTTTGCTTCGGTATCCCCACACACCAGCGCCGGCACTGAGGCGTTAAGGGCAAGCAACCCTTTTCACGCGTGTTAGACGCGCGTATACGCGCCTAATTTTTTATTATTGTCTACATGCGGGACACAGGCAACAACAACACCGACTTACATTTCATTATTCTTATATTTATTTTGAATTCAGTGTTGTTGCCATTGTTATTATTGGAGTCAAACACCTTGGCCATGCGATAAATTGTGCGCGTAAGCGCTGGAACTCGCAAGCTCTCAAGAAGGCGAAATTATTTACCAACCATTTCATTTTGTGCGCCTGTGTACGTGCAAAAAGGTGAAAGGTTAAAGTAACAGCATCATAAATACTTGAAAATCCCTTTCTTTTGTGTTATTTGGCAGCTTTCATTTAAAGGGTGCGCATGTGTTTTTTTACACCTACCAACGAGTGGCACGCACGTAAGGTGAGCACCAAACATTTTTTGTTTTATTATTTTCATTTTGTTTTGAATGAGAGCATCTTTAAGCGCAACCCGTGCCAGCGCAGCATTATCCCGTTGCTGGATCAGCGGCAGCGTTGATATCACACACTCGCCGAGGCGGAAAAGTGAAATGGTGCGCTGGCAGACAATGAATATGAAGCAATAAAAATGTAATGAAATGAAATACAAAAAAATATTTGTTTTTGTGGAAGATTTGCTGGTGTGCTGGCGAAAGGATGACTACATAAAGACTGTAGTGTGAGAACAGCGAACGACAATGAAAGAGAGTTCCGAGTGCCATATTGTGGCGCGGTAAAGGGCTTTGGCTGACAATAAATTGTGCCATGAAATGTACAATAAACAAATTTGTATTTGACAACAAGTAAAATATAGACATTTTGAGAAGATGAAGCAGGAGGATAATGTAAGTGAAAGTACGTTGATTGTGACAATGGGTTCAAAGAGTGCGTTAGTCACGCATATTGGTGCGTGTCATTTAGACAATAGTTGAGTTTTCATTTCTTTAACTAATTTTTTTATAACTTTTGGGAGAATACAGTACAAGTACTCACCGACCTTATTATATGTTTCTTAAATATTTTAAAGAGATATGTTAGGCATGAGAATGCATCTGGAAGATATACGCTGACGCTTGCGGAAAAAAAAAATATCGAAGAAAATGATATAAAGGTTCCGAGGAACTTCGTTGCTTAAGATCTCTCAACTTTATATTTATAGACGGAATTTGAAGAAGTTGAACACTTCTTTGAAGACGGATTCTAAATAATATAAAACGATGAATTTTATATAATAATATTATTTCGTCGACGAATCTTTTTTCTAAACTCGGACTAACGATTTCCAAATTTTTCTAAGAAGAAGAAGTCTTAGTAAATTGCCTGAAACGAGAAAAAATCGTTTCTAGGACCGAAGGGAGGTTCAAGATTAGATGAAATTATGTGAATGTTTTGAGGAAGTTAGTGATTTGTTGGTGAGATTTATAACTCTACTAAATAACGAGGTAATATTTATTATCCTCTTTAAGATCGAACTACCTTCTGCTGTTTTTTTTTTCAATATAAATATACTACAAATATTTTTATATTTAAATATCAAATCAACCACCTACACATCACCGAAGAAGTGTTTCATCTATCAAGAAAAGCTATCAACTCTTAATTATATTAAAATCACACGCATTCTTGCCACAACAAACGCACAATTCAACCCTTTTACAATTGAAAACCCAAATGCAAGTTCTTACTCTACAAATTCTAGGTAAATTTTGTTGCTTTCGTGGTAAGTCAAAACCACAATTGTTTGTGTAGTAAATTTTATATTGTGCCTTTCATTGTCGTGGTAGCAGTGCCATTTCCATGAAATAGTACAAAGCAACAGCCGGCACCGCCTCATTTCACACCGACCGAAGTACCGAAATTTCCCTTTCAAGCTCTCATTCATCTAAATACATATACAACTCTGTGCAATCACTCCCGCACCCTCAACTACCGGGGAACATCTTCAACTACAATTGTTGTCTGCTATGTATTGTATTTTTGGTTTGTTGCACGTTTTGCCTAACTGTTTACTGCATTGTTGTTGTTGTGGGTATTTTTTCGTTACGCTTGACTGCTGTCAAATTGCTGTCAACATGGCGCTCAACGTAATTTGACAACCAGCAACCAAAAACTGACACCCACTTACGCTCTTCAAGTATACGAGCGCTCACAGTGTCTCTATCTTTTTTTCTGTCAGCGCTGCTTGGTTATTGTTATTGGATTTTTTTTTGCTGATTTTATTGTAAAATTTTTCCTCGTCGTCACTTACACGCTTATCACTGCTATGACTTTCTTTGTAAACCCGTTTTCTTTCTTCATTTTATTGCGTGGCCGCACTCAATGCGGCTTCACGCTTTGACAGTTTGTTATTGCAGCTCATAAAAGTGCGATTTTTTATTTAAAATATTTTGGCAGTTTTTTGCATCACTTGCCTCTTATACAATTTGTCTCTTTGGCAGCGCATTCGCTTGTTGCCTTTTTATTATCTGTAATTCGTAAAACAATTTTCTTTTGCCGCCGCCGCCGCTGCTTCTACGCGCTCTTGTCGCTTTTGTCAAATCACAATTTAATTTGCTGTCAAATATGTTGAAGGGTAGTGATTATCAGCGCTCAATCAAGCGCTCTACTCTCCACACATACAACGGCAGCCCACACTTTTTGCGCTCTAGCGTGCCCTGGCAGCTGCATGCGTTGACGTTTATTGTGCGCCCGCGAACAGCTGATATTGACAGCAGCCGCATATCAGCTGTTGATAGCGCATAAATGCTGTGGCTAATAAAAAATTTAAGCGTTGGGAATTTACAGCACGGACAGTTTACGTTGCGTAGGTGTTGTATTCTCATATATGTATATATTTTTTCAAATTTTGACACTCTTCAGCGCCGTTTTATACAGTCAATCATTTTGACAGTTTAAACGGTTATGTAGTGTGAAAATTCATATGAGTATTAAGTGAAGATTATCATAACAGCGTATCATATTGTGTGCGACTTCAAGTGGAGATTTGTGTTGCTTGGATTTATTGACAGTTAAATTGTGTGTAATTATGTTGAGTGAGTACTTAAATTAACAGCGGTGCATGATTGATAAATTATTAATTTTTTGAATATAACTCGCTAAGTGAACAAAAAGTAATTACTAGGGCTATTGCTTATGGTAAGTATACTGATTAAGCTTTGAGCTTTTTGCTTGAAAAAAAAAGAAACAAATATTTCAAAAATTTGTCTGTTTTAACAGTTTTTTCCCCGATATGTTTGTCATATCGCTAAATTATTATTGGAAAGCGTGAAGCACATCAAAAAGTAATTTAACGTCTGTCAAAAAAACTACATATAAGATAAAGAATACTTTTCTTTATATAAAAATATGGAATGAAATAAGCACTCGATAACACTTTGACAACTCGAAGCTCTTTTCAATATCAAAAAGCTTCTCTGATGGTTTAGAATTATTAGCTAAAATTATTCATTTTTTAGTTGTGATTTATACTAGAACTTACTTTGAAATCAAATAGATTTCACAGCCACAAAACGACTGACTAGAAAGGAAAGCTGACAAGCTTGAAGTACGCGAAAGAAAAAGCTCACGCTGTCAAAAATTTCGAAGTGACCAAAAAAAGGAATGAAATATGGGACCAAACTTGGAGTATTAAAAAGAAAAAAAAATATATGAGAGCAAAATCTCGAAGAGTTCGGATTAAAAGCACAAAATGTGCGATTAAACTTAAATTAAATCAAGAAAAAGCTCGAAGAGACCAGAATAAAAATGTGAATGCTTGGAATTTATCTCTGATTGTAATTCTATTGTATAGGAGTTGTGTTATGAGTGATGTTTTGATAGATTAACAGAGAACGCAAGAAGTAACAAGAAAAATGGGTTGAGTATGAAAGCTTCGTCGAAAACTAAAGCTTCTAAAAAAAGTGTTGAAATGAACAACAAAAGGGTGAAATTAGTGTACGTGTATATTGAGTTGAGCAGCTTAAAAGCGATTTTATAACCTTAAAACCCATATACTCTATCTGACTATACTCTCTTTTGAAGCTCTCTAGGTAATCTCTTGCTCCTTGGAATGATTGAAAATATGTATTATAATGTTTAGTTTTTATAAAAGAAAGTCAAAGAAAAGGAATGTACCTTGTTTAAATGAATCAATCAAAAAATCTCATAAATAACTCCATTAAGTACACGTCCAAATAATTCTTCATCAACAGAAGCATTACAAACATTTTCATTTTCAATTATTTCGGGTTCACATTTCACTGCGTGCAGCTTTATCAACACACATTAGCTTTTCTAAAGCGTAAATAAATCGGACAGCCTCTTATTCTATTCATGATGCACAACTAAATGACCAAATAACTCACTTGCTATGATGATTTGGCATAATAAAGATAAAATTTTACGACCACAATGAAAAATAAATAAAAATTTATTTCAAAAAGTGTAAACAAAGAGACAAATAGCGTAGAATATAATGAAAAAATAAAATATGTGGCTGACTGACATGATTAACATTAGTCAGCACGCCCGCACACAAAAAGAGCGCATTATCTGAGAGAGCGACGAGTTAACTAAAACGCCATAATAATCAAGCGGTAAAAATCAGAAATGTCAAAGTGAAAGTTCAAAAGGTTGCCAAGTGAACGACGACCCCAAAAGCATGAAAGCATAAACACACACAAAACAAACAAGCGACGACACAAATAAAACCACAATCAGCAGCAAAGCAAGATAATATGCAGAGGAGAGTATAAAAAAAAATAAATAAAAGTAAAAAAAGGAAAACCGAAAAAGACTTGACAAACACAAAAATTTATTTGCACTAACCGCCAAGTGCCCACTACAAAACTCTAGTCGTATAGTACATATGTATAAGCAAGTAGGGGTCGGCTAGCAGCAAATCGGATTGACGTAACCCCATGACAATAACAATAACAAAAAAAAAAGAGAAAAACAACAAAGCAAATTTCGTGCACGAAGGTCTCTTGTCTTTATGTCATCCACAAAAGGGATGCGTCGCTCGCACACACCAGCCAGCAAAACGCTAGCACGCACACGGCACGATCTCGATTTGGGATACGACGACCCATTAAGGGATATGGGCGCGTGTATAACTACCACAGTGACAATAAAAATAAAATAGAATAAAATAATGTGAGCGCTTTGTATGCGGCGAGTGGAGCGCGCATAGGGAGTTAAATGACAATTGCTACTGTTCAAGGAAAAGAGGCGGTTATGGGGGGGTTAAAGGCCACACTTCTTCGCATTACGCTTATAAAATATGCAAAACCAACATTGACACAGCGCTGCCACCGAGCCAACTGCAAAATAATAAGTGTTGAAGACAAAAAAAAACAACAAAAAACAAAAAAAAGTAAAAGTGTTTATTTACACACAAACATACATACCGAATGGCTATGAAATTGCTAGCGCTCATATAAGTATACTGATAGCATTAGGCAAGATAACTGGAGGAGTGGTAAGCGACGTAATGCATACGTAAGACTGATAAAGTTGCCGACGCCGTAGCTATCGCTGTTGGCAGGCCAAGCGCCCATTTGTTCTGGGTGAGCAAGGCGGTCAGCGTTTGGGCGGTACGTATGTATGTCTGTGCGTATGCGGCAGCAAATTGGATTGATATGAATGGCATGTGGCGATTGTCTCGAAATAGAATATAGCAAGATTAGAATGTGCTGCTGGGGTGTGGTAGTGCTTGAGAAGTAGTAATGACTTTTTTACAATTTTTTTTTTCAGATTTATTCCGAGACAAATCGTGGCCCGCTTGTCATGCTGATATGGGACACGCGACCAAAACGAGTTGAGTGAGCTGTAAAGGCAAGCTAATGCTTGCTGGTGATCTAGAGAGGGGGGACTCACAGAGTGCTCACGATCTTCGGACACGAGTGTGTTAAGTATTTTTAGGCGCGTGGCAATGTTTGAAAAAATAAGTTGATTAGAGTTATTTTTTGTTGTAATAATAACTTATTATTACACTTACAGGTTCAGCGATTTTAAGTGGTCTTGTACTACAAGAGAGGCGTGATAACGAGGCTGAACGTTAATTGAGAACTAACAAGTGAATAAGAAAGACTGATTAAACATACAAGAAACGTGAGAAGAGGGTAGTGAGTGTGGGAAGACAAACTACTCAGTTATTGGCAGCTTTGATAGACTGAAGAAAGAGAGCGAAGGTTAAAGAGATCTGCAGGTGTTGCTGTGTGTCGATGGTGCTCTGAAAACAGAGTGCTTAGCGCTTATGGAGAATTGGAAAAGCATAAAAAGAAGCTCTCAACTGCTATTGAGTGTAGGAGGAGATCTTGCAAAAGATATATTTTTCAATCAAAGTAGTGCTCCGAAAAATCTCGTTTTGATTCCCAAAAAAACGCGCGAAAATTAGAGACAAGCATTAAAATCCAGCAACCAACAGCTGTCTGGAAGACGAGTTCCCCCCTATAATGCAACATTTGCTGACCCCTACGAGATGTGCGCCGAAGCAAATGTGGGAAAGTGTTGAAAAAAGTGCAAAATTTTGATTTTCGCAGATGAACTTGAAATCAACAAGGTGAACGAAGGAGCTGAACTAGCTGATGGGAAGCTAAAAAGCAATAAAAAAAAAAACAAAATTAAATATAAATACAAAGAATCAATGGAGTATTTGAGAGATCAAAAGGAAAAAAGTTGCAAAAGCAGCTGATATTTGAAGACCGTTACGTCAGCCACTGCTAATTGTCGCACGCTGATTGGGGTGTGTCTCTATCTAATAGATTTTTCTACTAAAAGCAACTAGTTTTTGTCTAGCGCATTGTTGCTGACGACAAGTTTAACCAGCCCAAGGATGTGCAGCTTCCTAGACAAGCCGATGAAATTTCTGGTTTACGCTAAGCAAAAGGCTGAGAAAATTTTTGTTGGTATTTTCAACAGAAAGCTCTCTGATTGGGGGAAGTGGCGCACAAACGACCGTTGACCCGACCCTTGCCAGTCAACAGCAGCTGCTGCCTTGTGTGTTGTGCGTGCGTGCGCCTTTAAGGAGTTGAACGTGCAACTATTTATGATTTTAAAGTTGTCGCTGAAGCATCCCTTCTTCGTCATAGTAGGCAGCAGCACTGACCAGACGTGTTCTTGCACGCATATTAATGAGCCAGCGCTGCCGCTCATATGATTGCTTCGCATGCAAAGCTTCCGCTGCTACGCTTCGTCGACTGCTTTTGTCACATCGGGCATATTAATTTTCCTACACCACCACCACTACAGTGAAAAGCATAGAGAACAGAGTAGAGCTTAGCTTGAAAAAAGGACTCTCACATACAAACACACAGTTACTCGAATATCTAAACTCTTTCATACTTATTGCCGCCCGGTGGTCATTTCAATTATGTATGTGTTTAAAAAGAACATTAAAGGGATATTGTTGTTGTTTGTTGTACTGGCGATTACTTTACGCTTTACACATCACATACTACTACCTAATAATATTACGTTTATTGTTATTGTTGTTGTTTTTGTCATTATGCATTATTATCGTCATTTGTGTTGTTTGTTTTTGCGCCACACCACTACTCTAGTTGTTATTGTTGTTGGTTGATTGTTCTACGCATAGCTTTTGCCGCAGCATAAGCGTGTGTTAATGATTATGTGTGCATGTCCTTGTGGGATTTTTAACTCGCTCGCCAGCAACAACTACAACAATAAAGTGCTTCTCAGCACGTATTAAGAAAATTTCGTATGAATTTTCACTTAAGATACTAATGAATGGTTTTTGAGATTATAAATAGCATTATGTGTGTGTGTGCTGAGAAAATCGCCTATTTCCGGTTTGTTGGCGTTTAATTGAAAATGTCAACGGTTTTCTTGACGCAGCGCATGTGGAAGGTGGTGCTTTTTGTGTATTTAATTTTATATTGGGTAATATGATAATCACATTCAGTCAATGCTGGGTAGAAGAAAATTTTTGGTTTGTTTACTTACAGCCCAAGACATTTGTTTAAAGAGGTGAAATGGTTTTAAAGTTTACCTGCAAGCAAAAGAGAGAAGGAAAATTTATTAGAATTATGTTTCAATTGTAAAAATTCAAACAAACAAATAAGATATTTATATATAAAATAATTATTGCTGTCAAAGTTTGTGAAAGCTCACAAAGTTGTAAAATTGAGCTTTTACGCAAAGTATAGCTTTACCAAATCAAGTGTTGAAGGTATTTTAAAATAAAGAATATATTTTGAAATTTTAAGAATTAAAAAAAAGCTTTATTAAAATTGCTTTTGAAAAGCTTTCCAAAACTTTTTGTGAAGGATAATGAAAACAGTTAAATAGAAAGTTTAAAACTAAGCTTTCACAAAAATTAAAGCTTTGAAAGCTCAGAAAGTCTTTACAAAATATTGTCCGCAAGCTTTTTAAATAGTGAAAAATTTTGAAAGCTTACAAAGATGTTAAAATGAGCTCTGACAAAAGTGAAAGCTTTACAGAATTGTGTCCAAATAAAAATAACGAAAACACTATAATAGTTTAGCAAGTAAAATAAGCTTTCACAAAAATTAAATGTTTGAAAGTTGTAAAGAAGAGCTTTTATAAAAATGAAAGCTTTACGAAATTGTGTCTGAATGCTTTTTTAAAATAATGAATATAAATTGAAAGCTTTGAAAGTTCTAAAAATGAAAGCTTACAAAATTGTATTTCACGATATTTTTAAATAATAAAATTTTCACTAAAGTATCTTTAATTTTTTATGTAAATCTATACTTATGTATTTTTCATGTGTTCCATACCTTTTCATTAGTTCAATAATAAAACTAAAAGCTACATACAAGAGAAAAAAAGTGATTTGTAACACAGTAAAAACGCAATTAGTGGAAGTACATAGCGAGATTGAGAGTTCATTGGCTGAAAGTCGCTGGCGGATGAGATTTAACAGCGAAACATGTCAATTCCATCTCAATGCTGTTAAATTAACCAAGCGCAGAAAAGAAACAATGAAAAAAGGGGAACATAAAAAGTAGATATACAATCAAAAAAGAAAGGTAAAAGGGGAAACATTGAAGAGTAGTAACAAAAGAGGAGAAAAATTAAACAGAACGAACCATATATAAAGCGCTGTTTAAACGAGGAAACCAAAATGAGTGAATAAAGCTTTTGATGTTTAGTAGGATTTCGAAAAGCAAAGTAGTAAGAGAGGTTAAAAACCCATAAAGCAACTAGTGAAAAAAAACTACAAACAGCTAGCAACTTTAATACCAAAAAAGCTCTATGAAAAAAAACCAGCCCAAATTGTCAAAATGAGTAGAATTGAGTTGAGCGAGGTCAGGCCGACACTGCCAACTGGCTGGCTAGTAAAATGGACATAAAAAATTGTCAGCAGCTTAAAAAAATTGTCGAAAATGGCGATAATAGTGAAAATGGCGGAAAAGTAAAACGAAGCAAAATTGCAGGAAAAACATATGTGCAGAACATGTGAAAGCAACCTTTTCTTTTTTGGGTACAGTCTGCTTTTCGGCGCATAGCGCATAAGCTTTCAATTCGGGCCAGGCTCGCTTGGTGGCACTTATAGCCACCAATAGCCAATGCACATAGAAGAGCGGCATTTAATTGACGTGTATGGTGGGCTGAGCGGTTTTCGGCCATCCACTGAGTTGCTTTATTCCACACTATGTCAGTGGCCCACTTAAAAGCTGTGCTATCCGCCAAACGACGTTGCATATGGCATATGGCATGAGCCGTACTTTTTTGCTGCCGACAACGGCCACAGCTGCTTAGCTCGTCTGTTAGCCGAACTAATGGAGTGAGACATTTTGGTTTAAGCGCCGTTGGATGGACGTGCACCTAGCGTTGTGGCGGCTGACAGTGTGGCTTGGAGACGACTGCTTTCATTTCGGTTATATAGTATGGTAGTGGCTAGTTGATTGGCAACCCGAAATATGAGTGCATGTATGGATATATCATACGTATATGTGTAGGTGCTTCACTTGCAACTCAAACATATTTACTCTTTGGTAATCCCTTTTAGAAGTCTGCTCAATGCACTTTTCGCAATTGTTTGGTGCTAATGATGATTTTTTTTAGAGAAGGGTATATAATGAAATGGATAGTTTCGACATTCGTATAGAGCTTAAAATAAAATAGTTAGAAATAAGGCTTCGAAATAAAATTTTTATTTGGTATTTTTTTAATGGTCTGACAGTGCAAAATTTTCTCAAGAAAAAGGGGTGAAACTTCTACTGAAAATAAGTTAATTTAAGTACCAGCGTAAGCTTTCATCAAATTAAGCTTTTATTGCTTAAAGTTATGAGAAGGTTCATAAGAGTGAAAGTTCAGGTATTAGTTGTTCATTAAGAGCGTTTACAATGTTCTAGTATAGTATAGTTCAACAGCCGTATAAATAAAGGCTTCACAAATTTACTAAAAGCTTTATTCTTTTTCTTTCGCTTAAAAGAGAAAGCTTTCGTATATTAATGACTTTTGCTATTAATTTAAAGCCTTAAGGTCGTATATATTAGCATTAACGGACAATTTACAGTATTCTCACGTATTACAAGCAAAGCACAACGTCTCTAAGCATTTAGTTCCTTTTCTTTTTCCAACGCCGCAAGCTTTGCTATATCGCCACCATGTAATACACCATAAATAAAGTTATTAGCAAATTTATTTTAAATCCGCCTGGCGGCAACTGAATTTTTATTTAAATTTCATTTAATTTTGCTTAAGTATTTCAACGACAATCGACGCTGCCGGCGCACATTTGTGCGCTGTCTCAACCGACTGGCGTTGTCGCCAAGTATTGTAGCATAGAAAACACACAGCTGGCATCATCAAATTTCAAATATCTTAGCCAACGGCAAGGCAACATTTCATGGCATTTGAGCTGAGCGCCGACACTGCCTTGCCGCTAGGGACTTGAGCTTTTGTGGGCGACAAGTGTATATAGGCGCAAGTGTGTGCGTGTATGCGCGTGTGTTGGTGTGCTCTGTAGCGCAGCATTTCGGTGTCCTTTCGCTTGTCACTTGGAATTTTTTTTTTTGAAATTTTCTTGTGTGCACAATGTGAAGGCAATTTAATCCTACCACTGCCATAAATCACTAAATACACACAGGCAGTGGCATGTTGCAAGTATATATGTATGCATGTATATGGGTGTGTGTGTGCCGTTAGCAAATGAAATATTTAAAGCAGCTCTCTTACGTTAACTCACATATTCATAGTATGTCATATATAGATGTCTGCATGTGTGTGTGTGTGGATGCCGCAAGCAGCGGACAGCAGCAAATTCCCACACGCACCACATCAAATTGAACTAAATATCCTTTTTTGCCCTCAATTGAAATTCCCCAATGGCATTTAGTAGGCAAATACCACACAGCTACATATACGCATATTTGCATATGGAGCGCTCATTCCTATTTGCATCAGTATGGGTGTCTATGTGTGTGTTCGCCTTGAAAAATCTAAAAATGATTGTAATATATTCGAAGGCATTTGTTTGTACAAAGCGCACTAATGTGGGTTACACAAGCATACCTACACTCACACACAAAATATATGTGAATAAAAGAGTTTAAAATTTCACTACTCCACTTCTCGTGGCTGCCACATACTCATATAACTCTTTTGCGACCGCAGCGCCGCAATTTAATGCTAGAAGAAATTTAAATATTGAAAGGATACTTGTTATCGCATCAATTTCGACAGCAGCGCCAGGATAATATGCTAAGCTGAAGGTAATTTTTCTCTCTCATAGCAGTCCCGAAAGGATAAAGCCACCAAAGATCCAAAGATTACACAAAGAAACTGAGGTGGAAACAATGTGTGGCAGACACAAGCCGCTTGCTTGAGAGCAAGTAATGCAAAAACAAAAAAAAAAAAACATACAAAGAAATGAAAATCAAATGAGAAGACGTGTGGAGTAAGAAATTGGTAGAAAATATTCACTCTGATAAGGGATTTACTACTGTCAACTGGCAATCAAAGGATTTTCGCAGGGATATGGCGTTAGAAAGGGTAGGCGAGGCACATACTTTTTCATACAGACATACACATGTGTGTGGATAAGTGCGAAAAATATGCTCGTTGAGGCAAATTATAGCGCAGCATTTAAACTTGAATTTTCTAATAAAGGTCTCTCTTGAAATATTCAGTAAAACTAAAGCTTTGACAAATTTTATGACATGCGAGAAATTTAAAAAAATTTATATCATGAGAAGTTTAAGTTGTTAGTTGAGTATTTTTCATTTAAATCTTCGAATAAAGACTGGATTATACAAAAAGTATGATTGAAAAATTTTATCTCATGAGAGAAAAAATTTCTAAAATTTATTGCATGTCGTAAAAAAGGCATATTACTTGTGTTATGAATAATATTAATTATCAAACATTCAAAAGAAATCAGTAAATAACTTTAAATTTATTTTTTTAATTTTTAGCATTAAAAAAAAATATTAAAAAATAAAAGTAAAAACTTAAAAAATTACTTAAAAATAGAATATTTCAAAATCTCAAAAAATAAATATTAAAAATTTTAGATTTTTTTTTAATTTATTTAAATTTTAAAATTTTAAATATTAAAAATTTTTGATGTTTTTTAATTTATTTAAAATTTTTAAATATTTATTTCATAAATAGTTTTTTTCTTATTGAAGACATTTCAGGTAAAAAGTAAGTAAAAAAAAATATTTAGGAAACTAATATCGCCATTCGGCATAGTTCGAGAAATTTTCTACTATAAATAAGCAGTTTTTAAAATGGAAATTTTTAAATTTTTCACAAAATTATTCCAATTTTCATATTCACTTTTTGCATTTCAACTCAAAAGCATTTAATTAATAATAAAAAAATTATGAAAAAGTTAAGACAAAATCATCAAAAATTACATTAATCCCTGCCATTGTTGCTTGTAGTCCTTCAAAGACATCTCTAAGCCGAAAAGCGACAGGTAACGGAACAAAAGGCAACAGAGCAATTAAAAAAATTGCGCTACAAGTGCAAACAAACATAAGAGCTGAAACTTGGTAGGAGCACGGAGCATTCTAAGCTGTAACTATGTACAGTTATCTTCAGTCCACACATTTCTTTTACGTTTTGCAGATTTTTGTCAGCTCTTTCATGTGACAACGGAAACATACGCCAGCCAATACATTTGACAATCCCTTTTGTATTTTAGCTCTGTGGCTTCATATTTTTAAAGTAAACACTTTTTATGTGTGTTTTTTTTTTTGTTTTTGGCACATTTTTCTTGCTTTTTTATACTTGTTAACCATTGTTATGTTGTTGTAATTAATTTGCTAAGCACCAGCGCCAAAAACCATTTTCATTAAACATAATGACAAAATCCTTCAAACACACACACATACACTCAGAAAGAGTGGAAGAGAGTGAAGGCGAGTGAGTGTGAGGCAAGCCAAAGTAGAACTACAAATTTGTTAGAGCACTTTGCTAATATGCTAGCAAGTGCATTGGCTTTATTCAACGTTGTTGTTGTTGCAATGTTTTTTTTTTTGCTGTTTGTTGCTTTTTGTATACAGAGCAGCTTTTGTCATTAGGTATTTTTATGCGGCTAATTAAAAAGTTGAGCTCTTCTACTCGGTGCTGCTGTTTTATGCTAGCGCGTTTATGCCCTGTCTTCGTTCGCTTACCAAGCCATTCGCTATATGCCACACACCCGATACGGGCGCTTTATCTATGCTCATCGGATTTCTCGACTATGGAGCTTGCAGGCACAGCTTTGCGGGTGAGGCGATAGTTTGCGAAGCATTTAAAGCGCTACAAAGCGTTGCTTAGTACGAGAGAGAGAAGGGAAATACAACAATTTTTAATTTTTTTTTTAATTTTTTAAATATGTAAAGGAACTGCACTTTGTGGCAAAGTTAATAACTACAAAACAAAGTGATTTTAAAGCTCTTTAACACACTGTGCTAATAAAGCTTGTAGAAAGGTGGCGAGATAGTGAGAGGAAGCTATAGAGTGCATAAGTGTAGAGAGTGGAAGAGAGAAAAAAATTCACTCTTCGTCTGCTGCATTTTTCAAATGACTACAACATTTAATTTTTTTTCCAGTTATTTCACTATGCTAGCAATTATTTTAATAATAATCCTTTGCATTTTTTTTAATACTCCTCGCACGCTTTAAGGCCAGCAGTGGCAGCGAAAGCTTAGCTGCTTTTGCAACCATTTGCCATATGTTTTGGCGCCTTTATGCTCATCCAGTGTTGCCATGGCTTGTGTAGCAATTATGTTGTAGCTTGTTGCTTTTGACGGCTAATAATGGCGATACAGTATGGTCAAGCTTGTTAAAGCAACAAAAGTATAAGTTTAGAGGGAAATCCCGTAATTTTTTATATAATGGAAGCTTTATAATATTAAGTAGTCATAAAAAAGCTCACAAAAAAGCTTCTACACAAATGCCAATAAGCTATTTATGTGCTGAATGGATGATACTAGTTAATATATTAAATAAATGTGGCGCTTAAATTATAATGCCTGTCGTTTTTTTCCGCACACTTTCGCATGGAATTCTTGTATTATGCTTTTCCACGAATTTTCTGCATAGTTTCAGAGCGCACATTTTGCTGGTGATTTAGACAGGTGATAACGATAGAAGCAAGGAAAGAAAAAATACAAAAAAATAGTAGCTATTGAAAGTTGTATAAGCTCTTTTGCGCAAAAAGACGAAAGCTTAAGCTTTAACGATAGTTTATTAGCAAATAATTTGCATTTAATATTTGTTGAGTGAAAGCTTTGCTAATTAGCTGAAAGATATCATAATTTGAAAGAATGTATTAGTATATAATATCTACGCTAATAACATTAATAAAATATTCCATCTATTATATTTTTAGAAATCATACATATTGTTGTAGAGTGAAAGCTTGATCTAATTGCATCGTGAAATATAAGATATTATTACATTTTTGAAACTAAAAGAATAAAATGTCGTAATACAGCTTTTTTCACCTTTGTAACATTACTTTTTTTTTAATTTTTATATGACAGCTCGCAAGGAACTCCAAAAATAAGTCAAACTGCTTAAATGAAAGCTGCATTAAGTTTATTTTTTATTGAACAACACACTTGGAAAGATCCGATATAAGCTCTAATAGCTATATTGAAAACTCTTCCAGAAAGCTTTATATTAGGCATATTCAGTTATTTTAAATATTCAATATTTTGATTTTAACTTTTGCATAGTTTTTTGTAGTTCATACACTATTTTGTATTTCAGAGTGGCAAAACCAAGATATAAGAAAATCGTAGAGAGCTTTCACTTTTAAATTAAAATTTAAAAACAGGTATTGCTGACTGTATAGCTTTCACTTAGAATTTTAATATTTTAAGTTAAACTTTTTAAAATGTAAAAATTAAAGTAGTCAAATCCATGGAGATTTCACTTATCAACTAAACTTTTATAAGATTTACTTATTTAATTAACTATTTTATAATACTATTACATTTTGATTACAACCAATTCAAAGAAATTTCAATACCATAAAAAGAACATTCATTTGTATTTGGTTGATTTTAGTTATATTTATAGGCCTGATCTTAGTTAAACCTATGTTTCATATTGAATTGAAGTCATTGCAATTGTCACAAATAATTGTATGGAAGTGCTTCAATTATTGTGAAAGCTACACGAGTGCTAAAGAGCTTTCATATGTTGCCACATAGCGCAAAGAAAAACTTTGCTGCAAAAACAAATAACGAAATGTCTACAAACAAATCAACAATCAACGGAAAATTAAATTTCAATCGTTTCATCCCAAAAAATATTTTTCTTTAGTTTCTGACACTTCAAAGCTCATAAGTCATGCTGTCAGCGCTTATTTAAACTTCAGCCATAAATAATCTCATTAAAAGTTGCGGTGTGCGGTAGGTATTTTTCACAAAAATAAAGAAAATCAATAATTTAAAGTTCGCCGGTGAGAAATGGCAAAAGTTTGAATAAACAAAGCGAAGAAAAAACTAAAATTTAAGGTGGGAAGTAAAAAAAGTGTCGAAAAGAAAAACATTTTAAGCTAAAAATAAAAAAACACCGAATTTCATGAAAAAAAAACGCGCGAGTTGTCTTCCACCTTCAGTTTATGTGAATTTCGCACGATTTTGCGCGGCAGCTGTCGTGCCACGCCACGCCGCAGTGTGGAGCACCAATTGTTGCAAAGAAATTTATTCTTTAATATATTTCTACGTTTTTATTTGTTTTCTGTTTTGGGCGGCATAAATCATTCACAGCATCGATACATAAAACGAATTGATTTGCTATGGCTTCCTTTTTGGTTGTTGTTACTTTTTACAATTTATACTTTTTTGCTACATTCTGAGTAATCGTTGCTGTGTGAACGAAGAACGGCAGACAAAAAAGTCAAATCGAATGCGATTTGTAGCGAAATTCCATTATTTAGCTTAAAGCAATTTTGTAGCGGTTATTTGACGCGCTTTTGGTACTCTACTCTGTTGGCGAATGTAGGATTTGTGATGTGGTTTGTCTCACTTCGCTACGGTTGGGTGTTTAACGGATTTATAGAGATTTTCTTGAAGTCTTTTAGGGAGTTTTTCATTTGTACTTTATTATTTATAATTTTTTATATTATTTTTAAAGATATTATATTTAAAGTAGTTGCAAATTTTTTTTTGGAATTTTTAACTGTTTAACAGTTACCCATAGCTGCTACTGAACCATATGAATTGAGAAAAAATATTAAATTCTCTGACCAGAATATAGTAATTTTTTTTTGTGAGCAGAAATTTCAGGTTTTTACAAGGAAAGAGACCAAATATGTATCTTGCTCATAAGAAAAGCTGAATGTTCAGATAATATAAGAGTACTTGAAGACGATCCAGACGTCGGCTACCAATAGTGACTCAAAATCAGCAAAACTGTTGAAATTCGTAAAAAAAATAAGTAAGAAATTCTCCCTGTAGCACAGTCGGGATTCGAGCTGATAATCTAATGTTTGAGAGTTCAAAAATTGTTTTCTATCCACTTCTCTCACTTAGGATAAGTAGCTACGTTCAAATATTCAAAAACATCCAGAAAACACCCTTTTTAACAGATTAATGATTTTTTTATTATTTGAGAGTTCAAAAATTATTTTCTTTTCGGTCAGAATATGCTTTACCAGTTGACTTTTCCAACATTAGATAACAGTGAAGTATTTCATAACAGCACCAAAGAGATTTAAAAAAAAGCATATTGTTGGGTTCATCGTCTTTAGTCGGATCCGGTTATGTTTTTTCTATCTGACCTGATTGGTCTAAGATCGGGTAAGACTAGTGAGCTATGTATACCTCACCAAATCCTGAACAATTTTCAACTATAAACACATGGAATAGGCAACCCCAATCGAAACTGCTTCGGTACCCCATTTGTATTTCTTCGGGTTCGTTTGCTGATGCCGAACGATCTATCATGAGATCGGATTGGCTGACTATTGGTCCGTTATATAGCACGCTACCTTCGAACGCTTGGACTTTGTAAACTTCAAAAGCTTTGTAAGCTTCGTAAGCTTCAAAAAAACTTCTTCAATCGATTTTGTTGTACTTTAAACTATACATAACACACAGTGTCTATATTTCGATGAAAAAGTACCACCCTGTTATATACGAACTAGCAAGTTCCAGCACACAATGAAAACCAGCTGGTGAGCTTTGATTGGTGGTTCATATAAGTAGCGAATCCCTACAGTATATAATCCCATTATAGTAAACAATAGTATTATGCTATACAGCCGCTATATATAACACACATACATACATACAGAAGTGCCAAGTAGTGTTAATAGACTAAGTAGTAAGGGTCGAGTAGTATTTCTAACGGAAAAATTAGCGCTTGGAATTACTTTACTATAAACTAGTAGGAAGCACTAAAATACAACAACACAAACACAACTGGAGCACATAGAAGCCATTTATGTGTGCCAGAGCAGAGGGTAGCAACCCCGCCAAAGCTTAGCGTGGCACTTAAGAGGCTTCGCGAAATTTTGTGGTATGCGCTACGCAACCAAAAGATCGCATACGCTTACGCACTAAATGCGCTTAAGCTGCTTGTACGTACCACATATTGTGAATGTGTGTGTCTAATAATCGCTTGTAAGTAGGTATGTTTGTATGCAGTTGAGGAAGCAGCACAGGGGCTTCAACAAATCGAAGCATGCCACAGCAAAACAGCGAAAACATGCAACCAATTGAGGTGACGTTACGATATGTATGGTATATGTGACAAAAACGGTACAAGCCAGCTGTAAAGAGGGGACTTTACACAAGTATTTATTGTATTTACAACAACACACACATAGTTATTGATTTGCGAATTTCATGCAAAAAAACTTTTTCATAGCAATTGCTTGCTATACCTTCGCATACTTATGACAGGCAGTGTAACCATAGCAGAACTAAGTGCCATTAACAGATCGAAGAGATCGGTCACCATTGAGTTATACAAAAGAGGTACGTGACTTTTTGCGGTTTGTGCGGATTTCTCGTGTGAATGATTTGGTAAAGGGACACTTACATTAGTTGCACAACACTCACACAGTTATATAATAGTATAGAAGTAAAGCAGAGCGCTTGCGGAGTTTATACAAGCATCTTTAAGAAGCTTTGCCATCAATGAAATTGCAAGGGAATATATACCAAGTGCTCCTAGTCTCTTATATACATTTGTATGCATGTAGATATGTATATAAGTAAATATATATTGTGGTGGCAAATCGTCATTGTGGCACGTTTTCTTAGTCAGGAAGAAGTGTCTGAGTGGTGGCAGCGGCATTTTGGTTGATGAAAGGATATTTGTGCGGAAACAGCAATGTTTGTATATACACATATAAGTCGTAGTAATGTTGCTGTGACCTTGAATGGACTATGTTGTTGCTGTTGTTTTTGTTGCTTTCGATTTTTCTTTTAATGTTGTACCACTTTGATTTGTTTGTGTACAACACTCAGACTAAAATGTTTGTCAACAAAGATGCGTTGATAACTGGTTGAAGTGTTGAGAAATCGTTTGGCGAGTCCGAGGTTGCCCGCGTGTAAAAAAGGAACACATTAAAATTTAATAAAAACACAAGGGTTTGAAAAGCTGTTGAATATCGAAATGAACAAATATATATTTTATACTCCCTTGCTTGTGGAAAGTTAGTAAAAAAATAGAATAAGAGTGTTGCCAGATTTCCTAAATATAAAAAAATTATATAAAATTTTAAACTACAATAGACTTAGTAATAGCATTTCAGTGTTTTTGTATGAATGAATTTAAAATTAAAATTGAGGGTTGCCACCTTTAGAATATTATGAAAGTTGGAATACAGTTTTTATCAAAACTTTAAGACATTCGAAATAATATAATATTAATATTTCAATCAATGTAATTAAAAAGTGAAATTTAGGGTTGCCACCTAGATAATATTATAAAAGCTTAAATAATATTTGTATTTGTCAGTATCGTAAAACATTTCAGATAATTTTAGGGTAATATTTCCATCAAACTATGTGCACGAAACTTAATGTAAAAATAGGGTTGCCAGATTTAAAAAAAAATTAAAAGTTTAATTATATAATAAAAATAATAAAACAATTCAATACAGTACTACAGTCGAACGAAATGCTTTTGAGGGAAAACTGAACCATATTTGAAAGAAAGAAAGTAGGGTTGCCACCTGTTTAATAATTTAATATCAGACAAAAAATTTATATTGTCAAAATTTAAGTTATAATAGGTTAGAATTTATAGATTACTGTAATAATATGTAAGTCAACGAGCAGTAATCTCCTTAGACAAAGTTGGAACAGAGTTACCAACCGTTTAAAAAAAGTAAATTTCAATTTTAGCAAATTGATTCATTGTAGTACTTCGAGCTTTATAGAATGTTTGCCACGTTTTTTGTCTAAAGTATATACAAGAATTTGGAGCCAATTAAGTTGAAAGTACCTTAATACTGACCATAAACTCGAGTTTAAGAAACTCTGAGCTAAAATAAACATTTTGTAAAGGCATAATTTAAACGAAAAGATGTATTGCCGAATCTTGTTATACATATCTCTTGACCCAACGTGGTATATAGGGCGAGTTAAAAGTAAAGTTTCGCATGGTAAACTCTATGATTGTGAATTTACACACCAAAATAAACAATAAACTCGGCCACTCTAGACTAATGTATGCATTAATTGAGTTAAAAATTATTTCATTTTCTAATTTTATGACTTAAAACTGTAAAAAAATTGTCTTATTTTTTTCGATATTAATTTAAACAACATACTACCAGTAACCTTCGAAAACTTTGACAACATTTTCAAAAATAAAAATAAACTCATACTTAGTAGGTTAAAAGCGCTAATTTATCATAATTATATAGATTGTTGTTATTTTGCTCATTGCTGTAATGGAGCATATGATTTATATTTAAAACTAGCGCATATCTGCTTGACCGTGCACCCACGAAAGCGCGCCAAAATATGACAAATCTACAGCTGTCATAAGTTTTAAAATAAACATATACGAAAGAAAATTGCCAAATAATTAAAACATAAAACAGCGAGTGACCGAAAAACACAGCTGCAACTCATCAGCCATACGCGGACCTTTTGTACTCGAACAGGAAGCTACTATATACATACAGACAAACCTACAATGTGCTATTTTATGTGTTTGCATATGGACAGTCGTCGTCGAGCACTTAGACAGTGTTCAAGCGCTCATGCGAGGCAGGGAGGCGCAACCCATTTCGGGACGAGCCGTCGCGCCGAGCAAATGACAGCGCACGTCAGCGACGGCAATGGACAGATGGATGATGTGAAATATGAAATTGAATGTTGGCATAAAGGAGTGACGGAAATTCACAGACGTACATGAATATGTGGCCTGCTTATTTATATTTTTATATCTACAAAAATATATATGTATATAGGTATATATAGAAGTATATATTTTTATGTATTTAGGTAATGTATGCTTTGGTTTCTATGCGAGCTTGTAATTAGTGGGTTGTTGAAAACCTTTGTGTATTCAATACTTTAACGTAGACCTTAAAGAAGTATTATTAAGTACTGACAATTTGGATCACACTGTATTTTTCAATTAACCCAAAAGTAACAATTTGTCTGTAATGTAACATAAAAATATTTTTGTAATTAAAAAGTAAACTAGAAAAAGTTGTGTACATAAAAATTATAGTGAGTGAGTTAAAAATTTTTTTGGCGCGAAACACAGACGAAATCACAGAGGCAAATATAAAATAGAAAAATTTAATGCGAAATAAAACAGAAAATTATTAAAAATAGCGAAAAAATAAAACAACATTCAATTGCGCCAAAAATTTCAGTGCCGAAAGCTCAAATAAACAGCCGCAAACACATACTATGTGTTGAAGAGTCGCAAAATAAATTTATGAAAAATGTGAAATAACTTTTTGATGTGCCGTTAGTGTGCGATGGCAAAATGTTTGCATTAACCACGTCAATTTCAATAAAATAAAAAAATACAAAATTGCAGTGTTTATTTTAGTTTACGTCATATTTACGTTGTACTTTGTGGCAAACTGGCGGTTGCGCCGCATTAAAAACAATGAATTTTGAAAACAAATTTGTAGAGGAGACATTGAATGTGATGAGAGAGAGTATAAAAATAAAAACCATTAAAAAAAATTATATTTGGAAATTTGAAAAAAAAAATACAAAAATGTTTTTGAAATAAAAAAAATATTTCGAAAAATTTTGGTAACAGTTTTGAAAAAAATTTGAAATAAAATAAAAAAAAATGGAAAAAATTTTGAAAAATTAAAAAAAATAGGAAGAAATTAAAAATAACTTGAAAAAAATTATAACAATTTGGAAACAATTTTTTCAAAAGTTTTTATTTTCAGCTAATTTTAAGAATCAAAATTCATAGTTGCCAATAAAAATTCGTAGACGACATTCAAAAGCAAAATAAAAATATATGTTTGAACAAATTTCTGCAACAAAAATATGGCGACGCCAAAATTTTATTGCAACTTGGGCGCAACGCCTGTCAACGTCATTCATTAATGAGCAACGCAACGTTGGCGAGATGTATAGAACAGGAGAACCAATGAAGTGCGCCAACAAAAAAAGCGTCGAGAAGACGTCAACAAGCGGGCAGATGCGCACAGTGATGCAAGCGACAACAAAAAAATTATAACAACAAACTACGAAAGCAAAGTATAAGCTAAAAATACATTTAGGCGCATGTTGAGTATAAAAAAAAAAAACAAAGAAATAGACCCTCAGAGAACGCGCGTTGTAGCTGCGACAGCAGGTCTCTCGAGAAATTGCGCACTATCGAAGACAAGTAAAATTTTAGAAGACGCTAAAGGCTTAAGTGTCCGTGAGGGATCTTATGTATGTCTAAATAACGGGATAGTGTACGTACTTCAATATATTGGCATGCCAAGAATTCGCTTAAAAAAAGAATGTGGAATGAAATAAAAAAATACTAGTGTTGCATGCCACAGACTTGTTGCAATGCGCATAAGCCAAAGGCCCATGACATTATGTCAATTTGGTATTTATCGGTTGGGGAAAAATGTCGTTGACAAGTTGATGCTGAAAAATTGGCAGGCGATCGAGAGAACGAGACTGATGAGCTTTCGGCAAGTAGGAGCAAGGCGTATGAAACGTGTATTACAAATGAGAGTTGATATTAAAGAGTTACAATGTATTTATGTTGTCGCATAAACTAGAGTTTATTGTCTAACATGTTGTTTGGCAATAAACTCTATTCTACAATACTGAGTTTACAATAGAAGACCTGTTTTTAAACACGATTTAAAGCACTTCTTGGAGTTAATGGTTTGAGACAAACTCGAGTTTATTCACAAAGTTGTTGTTTAGCAATAAACACTACTCTTAAACACTGATTTTATTATAAATATAGAGTTAATAGGAAACTCGTCTTAAAATCAAACTTGAGTTTATCGGCTAAGTTGATGTTTAGCTATAAGAAATTCTCTTTAAAACGAGGTTTAGTCTAAGTAAATATTCCTAAATTCGTCAGACACTATTTTTCACTTTGGTAACACGATTGAAGAATTGACGTCAGCACTCTTAACTCCTTCAATATATCAACGAAACTGTTTTTCCTAATGGACAATTCTTCATACTCAATATCTTATACTCGAGTACATGGCTATGGCAATGTAATATAAAAAGGAAATAGTTTTCATAATTTTGTTCAAATAAACTGTCAGAACTTGGTCCAAAGTGAAGACCTTAAGATAATTGAACTACTGCCTCCGAAATATTAAAAGAAATAGATAATCTAAAGCTATTAAGTTTAACAGTGTAGATCTCAGACCAGAGTTAAATTATCCAACTTAGTTGTGGATTTTAATATTCAACACGATATAAGGTGGATATATACATAGATACAATAGATACTATATAGATACATAAACCAGTTGTCATATATATAGAGACGATTCAAATAAGTGGACTAAGGCGAAGCTTCATAGTGAGAAACAATTCGCCGAAGACCCGAGGTTTAAGAAGTGGTCTTTATGAAACTGATATCTTCGGAGATGTTTTTGCCCTACTCAACTATTTGTCGACGACCTAAGAACTGGTCCTCTAATACATTAGAAAGAGGGGCTTTTACCCTATTCAAGGGTTTATTGAACTAATAAGATGTAGACAATCCTTACAAATACGGATTCTTAGTGATCTTCCTTTCACGCAATTCACTTTTAAAGTGACCAAAGCGTGTATTTCTGGCTGAGAATTCGACTATCCCAAAACAAAACATAATAAAAACAGAAAAAAAAACTAGAAAAAGGAAACAATTCCCACCCATGGGCGTTATTGCGATTTTCAATTAGCGAAATTAAATTAACAAAAAAAAACATCCACAAACAACTACAAGTAAGATAGCGATAGCGAAAGCAAAAACTGGAGTAGAAAAAATAAACGGAAGGCAATACGCAATGCGAAATGCCAATGAAAACGTAAAAGCTTTTCACAATATTCCGACCGCTGCATGGGATGACCACTGTGGGGAGTAGAGGGCGAGGAAGTGATTACACGCATACACACATGTATGCCACTCGTTGCAGGGGGAAACACGCATAACGCCACGCGTAAAAGGTTGGTAAAAAAAATAGCGCACATATATGTGCAACAACAACACCACCAACAACACAAACAATAATTACAACAATAAAGTAAATAAAATCCCAACTAACAACTTTCCACTCATATATTTTCGCAACACTTTGGCGGATTAGCTACACGCGTGCATGCAACACACAAACACACACGCGATTGCACACGAACACACCCAATTGAAGGATATGTATGTTTGTATATACATATATATGTATAAATTGCTATTTGTTTGTCTGTTTATGTGTTTGGGTGAGCCGCGTTGCCGTGCTGAGCTCACCAAAAATTTTATGGCACAACAACAACAGCAATCAAAAATCCACCACCCCTGCCAACAACAACAACTGCCACAATCATATTCAGCTCGTTGTTGCAACATTAATCGTTGGAACTTGGCCAGCAACATCAACAACAACAACAATAAAACAGCGAACAAATAATCATAAAAACAGCAACAATTTGTGAAATTAAAGAAGCGCGCTGAAAGCATTAAATATATATATGTATATTTCTAAGTTACTGTATATGTATGTATATTTGGAAATGTGCAATTTTTGAGGGCGAAGTTGGCGAAAAATTAGTTTGATCGAGTGTAATGGAGTGTGTGTGGATACTACCGAATTAAGCTTTGATTGAAGACCCACAGGGGGCTAGAACTTTAGTTCCAACCGAAGCTCTACTAAATATCTTTTGTTTGTCGACTGGACATCAACTTCATTAAAAAGACATGCTTAATGAATGTTGACGACGATAAGTGGGGGAAGTATATGTAGCTATGTAAACGTCGGAAGATCGAGGCGTTTCAGCAGAACGGAAGAACGACTAGAGAACCTTAAGAACTTGATAAGGTCTGAGCTTTTGTTCGGCATCTCTTGATATTTCTACACAAGTTTAGAGTTGAGTTTTAGATAGTTTTAGAAATTCTCATGACTTCTAGCTGTTAATTTATGATATGCTCAATAACAGACAGAAGATGGACACACCTAACATAGACATCTTAAGCACCCTCAGATACCACAGCAACCAGCTAGGTGGATCAGAGCAATATGAAAGCACTTTATGTACCTGTCTTGATGAGTCCGGCGAGTTCTTGCTGCAACACCAGATTAAACTCCCCAGTATATACTTGAATATTCAAGGTTTTAATGCAAAACTTGTCGAATTCGAACTTGCAATATTTAAAAGCTGTCATGAGAGCAACTCAAAACGATATTTCTCTCCAGGAATATCCCAAATTTGGGAACCTGTAACCAGTTATATAAAGATTGTCTATAGATTATTACCTAACTCCGACTTAGTGGGATTTTAGTAGTTTGAGGTACGTTCTACCACTTTGAAAGACTAGGTGGTGATTGAAATTGTTAATACAGTCTTTGGGAAACTTGTAACCCAGTTTTATTAGAAACATATGTACATATATCAGACGAAGAAATCGACAATAAGTGGACTAAGACAGTATTTTTTTTTTATTAAATTTAGGTCATGCCGTTCTAGGTTCTTGGAAACCCTAAAATTTTTATTACGCGTTTGAAAACTGATTTTATAACAAATGTTTTGAAATAAGTTGATTGGATCACTCCAAAAAAGCAACAAGATTGAGCCAAACGCTGAGAGGTTAAGCACTATAATATTTAAGCCTATAAGTTTGAACATTGATAAAGAAAAAATATAAAAATAATCGTAAGGAGCCTTTAAGAAGGATGACGTCTTTGAAAATTTTGATAGAATCAAATTTCACTTTTGCCTAGAAATCACTGCTACATAAAAACCTTGCCACTTAAATGAGGGTGGAGTCCTCGAGGGTGAGACAGTCGAGTTTAATGTGCGTGCTAGTTTAGGAAACACTTCAAGGCGAAAGTGATTTTCGGTGGCGTCTATCAGACGCACAAAAAATCGAAAAACAAAAACAAATATAAATAAATCCTGCGAAAAATTTTACAGAAGGGAATGAAATAAATCTACGCTGAATACAAGCAAGCTGTCATCAAAGAAATAAAAGTGAAAATATTGCGTCTCAGACAACAGCCGATATAGCGTTTTGCGACATAAGCCAAACAAAAAATGTTGAGTTGTGAGCAAAGCAGCAGTGCTTTAATTACAGTTAGCAGTGGATTGGGGTTCAAGACATTTCTAGTAATTTACATTTTTACTCAGCGCTACACTTTGAGTAGGGACGTGGACTCGAAGATTGATTGAATTTAGTGATGTGCGATCTGATTATTTGCGGAAATTAGTGTCGAGCAAAAGTCGAAGGAGTAAAGCGCTGGGCGCATACAAAGCATGCTGCTAGGATAATAGTGGCAAGTACGCTCCGTGTCAGGCCTTTTCAGTATATTTTTTACCTACTTTTTATTACCAAAATTTGTGTACGTTTTAATGCCATTCCGCACTAATTTTGGCGCCATTGCGTGTTTATTCATAATTTGGCTTGATAGCAGACAAGAGTAGCAACATAATCCCAGCGCCTGCACTATTTTCTAGCGAACACGCCCAGCTGAATGCCGCCACAAATCGCCGCTGCGCTACACATTACGCTTGCCAATTGCTTATTGCCACACACGCCGCTCCGTCGTATGCGCTCCCTCACTCTCGCACAGTCGCGCGCCCTTATTGGTGCGCTTACTCGCTCACACCGCTTTGGTTTTGTTCGCTTTTACGGCGTTGCGTGCGACAAAAAATTAAAACTTTATGGCGCCATTAAACGTCGCGGCGCCCAGCAAAGCACGCATTGCGGCACTCAGTCGCTGCGGCGGCGCTGAAATAACGGGTGATTTTTTTGAGGTTAGGATTTTCATGCATTAGTATTTGACAGATCACGTGGGATTTCAGACATGGTGTCAAAGAGAAAGATGCTCAGTATGCTTTGACATTTCATCATGAATAGACTTACTAACGAGCAACGCTTGCAAATCATTGAATTTTATTACCAAAATCAGTGTTCGGTTCGAAATGTGTTTATCGACAAATTTTGTTCAGCGATGAGGCTCATTTCTGGTTGAATGGCTACGTAAATAAGCAAAATTGCCGCATTTGGGGTGAAGAGCAACCAGAAGCCGTTCAAGAACTGCCCATGCATCCCGAAAAATGCACTGTTTGGTGTGGTTTGTACGCTGGTGGAATCATTGGACCGTATTTTTTCAAAGATGCTGTTGGACGCAACGTTACGGTGAATGGCGATCGCTATCGTTCGATGCTAACAAACTTTTTGTTGCCAAAAATGGAAGAACTGAACTTGGTTGACATGTGGTTTCAACAAGATGGCGCTACATGCCACACAGCTCGCGATTCTATGGCCATTTTGAGGGAAAACTTCGGAGAACAATTCATCTCAAGAAATGGACCCGTAAGTTGGCCACCAAGATCATGCGATTTAACGCCTTTAGACTATTTTTTGTGGGGCTACGTCAAGTCTAAAGTCTACAGAAATAAGCCAGCAACTATTCCAGCTTTGGAAGACAACATTTCCGAAGAAATTCGGGCTATTCCGGCCGAAATGCTCGAAAAAGTTGCCCAAAATTGGACTTTCCGAATGGACCACCTAAGACGCAGCCGCGGTCAACATTTAAATGAAATTATCTTCAAAAAGTAAATGTCATGAACCAATCTAACGTTTCAAATAAAGAACCGATGAGATTTTGCAAATTTTATGCGTTTTTTTTTTTTAAAAGTTATCAAGCTCTTAAAAAATCACCCTTTAATTGCAGATGTTTCTACATCAACACTAGCGCGGTGTGGGTTTCTTAGAATTGCGAAGGTGCTGCGCGCGCGGCGTATTGGCCGACGCTCGACTTCCGACAGTAATATACTTAGTGCCACAAACGCAATGCAATTAAAGTAATTACCTGTGTTTTAAGGAAAAAGAAACAGAAATTAACACAACTGACGGTTGTATTCTTAGGTTGTATTATTCAGGTACTGAGGTTAGGGGCGGGCAGCGCCATGTGCACGAAAAATTGAAGAAAATTGTCGGAAAATAATTATGAAATGAGACGAACAAAATTGCTGAAGGTTAAAGCTAATTGGAGATTGATTAGCGTACCAAACAATGTTTATAATTTCATTTATAAATATGGAAATGTACAAAGTTTGGCATTCGTGAGAGGTGCAATTATTAATTATAAAATTAAAGCAGTTATGAACCACTATAGAAGTATAACAACACAATTAGGCGAAAAAAACAAACTGGTATAACAATTGGTATAATTCACATAAACTTGTATAAATATTATATACTGGTATAATTAATAGAAATGTGATATCAAACGGTTTAAACATTTTTATCAGCTATCAACCTTACTAACAGGTGTTAAATGTACTTTTTTAAGAGAGTGGACCTCAAACTTAGTGATCAGAAAAATGGGCTGCAAGAAAATGTATATTTTATATCTACTTTTGGTCTAAACAGAATCATCAATTACAATCGCCACCTACACGACAATGCACATAAAGAGAAGGAAAATATATAGAAAAGGGCTATAAACAAAAGGAGTGTGTCTCTAAAGCAATTGTCTCGCGAAGACTCTGAACTGTTACTTTAAACTTGAATCTATTTATGGAAGACTGCATTTTATGCCAATATATAATCTTTATTATGAATAAATTTTAGACACAGATAACTCATAATCTCCAACAGCGAGTCAATTTTAACCTCAAGTTTTCGATCGCATATAAAAAACCACTCAACACGAAACAGGTTGTCAAGAAACTCCCTGATGGCGATTTACGAGCACAGCGTCCTGGTCGAAATCACTTTACTTTAACCCCAGTTGCATACGAATTCACCACTTTCTTTCATTACAATTGGCGAACTTTATGTTGATGAGGCTCTTCTATGAATCTTTTAAAAACCCACAAAATTTTACGTACTTCCACAACATAAAACGACATGATCCCATATATTCTATATATACCGAGCAGATATTAGCTTTATGAAGGACGCGGTGCCATCCCATAAGAACTAAAACTCATTACACCAGAGCGCATGGGTCATTAAAATGAAATATATGATGCATGTCGTGGCCTTTTGCGATTTTGTTGCCAATACGCGTAATTTTTATGCCATCAAATGGCATGGAACACAGCGGACACAGGTGAGGTACTGGTGCATAGACGCTTGTGTGTGCGCATTTATATGGCTGGGTACTATATTTTATTAGACGCTATTAAAATCATAAAATTTCAAATGGTACTCAATCAATTTTCAATTACTTTCCCATTTTACCGCAACAAATTCAGAGACTTATTGAATGTGTACATATGTACGATATTTGAGTGTGTCCATGAAAGGTGCAGCTTACCTGCGATTAAGTCGAACGACCATTACGCTTGAGGAAACATTGTACTCGTCCTAGCACATACATATATACAGTTATGTGTGTATTCTCACGCTGCTACTCACTCCCACTCTCGCTAAAATTGCCCCCCCCACGCTTACTACGCCTGTATATTTGAGCGCGACACGCAATGCATTTATAGCGTCAGCTACTTGCACATAAAAAATCGACCATTTATTTTACTGTTATTTTTACCGTAAAACAGGGAACATTTTTACCTTTTAAATGTTTATAAATAATTGAGCGCTGTCAGGGTTGTATTTCGCATGAAACACTCACACTTTAGCACTCGTTACACAGCGCTCAACGCTCAACACTCAACACTACTCATTTATTTATTCACTCAATGGCGCGACAAATGAAGTGCATGTTGTTGGTAAATAAACGGTAAATATGTACAATTATATATGTATATATGGCATATATATACACTCACTTTCATATAAATTTTTTATATACTCACATCCTAGAGCTTTAAGTTCTCGACAGTAATAACATAGCAAGAAATAAATAAACAGTTATAGTTAGTGGAGAGTATGAGCAGATTGCTCAAGTGCAGCAGCAATAAATTTCCCAATGGAAATCAACATAATATAATTTACTTGCTAGCTATACTCACACTATTTACTACTCATACTCATAGATACGGCAAAAAAGCCAGAATAGCAGAAACAAATTGCAGGGGACTAAATACAATTTAACGAAGAGTAAATATTTAAGAAAATAGAAAAAATGTCACAGTAATGAGACAAATACTCACAGAAAAGTATTTAACTAAAAAATATATCTGAAATGAAGACAAAAATAAAAAAAGTTGAAAATTAAATCCATACATAGCGCTAAAGGCTTGACAAGAAGACAACTGCCCCGTAGTGTAGACTTTAACACAAAAAAACTTTGAGTGGCAATACCAAGTTTGTAACTCGGCGCGGCTATAAAAAGAAGAGCAAATTAGTATTATTATAGCATTTCTTCATACTATATATCACGTCGGTATACCGCTGGCAACATACATATGTCTGTAAGTACATATGGTACATGGCATGAGGCAGTTCCCAGCGCGGCAACATTGATAGACAACTAACATATGAAATGCATTTGCATTAAATCGGCTAAAAGGATAAAATGTAAAAAAAAAACAAAGGATTGAGAGTATATATGAGGGGAATAGAGCGTAACAAAATATAGAGCGAGAATAAGCTGTACACAATGCCATTGGAGGAACTATAGCACTATAGCTTTTAATTGTTGCGAATCGATAAAAGTGATGGACTATATATAAGTAGAAAGTCGTATTCATTCGTAGTGCTCTTCAGTGGCTAATTTATGCTATTTTGGTTTATTTTCTTACCGCATATAGAATAATGGTATTCGTAGTAAAAAAATATATATATATTATAAATATATATGTGGGAATGGTACGATCTGGCAGCACGGTAGAAGAAGAAGAAGACGTTGAATGGTGGTAATTGAAGACGACGAGTAAGACGTGTACGACGTGCGGCAGCGGGTTTTCTTAATCAACAATTTGTTTCAATTCATATACAAATCATTTAAAAAGTATTACATATAATTAATTAACATTCAAATAAATCATTATAAACATTTTCGGTAATTAAAATAAAGTGAAATACATCATTCCACAAATTTGGGGGCTCAACCGAAGAGTCAAAAGAAAAAAATTCGCAGTGAATTCAAAATGGCAAATCTGCAAAGTTTTGAAAAAGTTCGTGAAAATTTACGTAGAATGCGAAAGGAGATCATAATCGCTTTACATAAATTTGTTTTTGAGTGCGACGGAGATAGACGGAATAGACAACGGCTGCGCGAATTTCAAGGCTTTAATTACGACGAACACGACGACGAGTATGCGCAAAAGTCCGCATACATAGCAGCAAATTTGTCTATCGCGGAGTTGGTTTCCATTTGCAACTTGCTACAACTGAGCTGCAAAGAGGAAAATGTACAGTTGCATATCTTCCAAAATCTGCAAAAGGGGAAATTGCTTGCTGCAAACAATAACGAAGAAGACGACAATGATGACGATGACGATGAAGACGACGATGATGAAAATAACGACGATTGCGAAGACGAACAACGCAGAGGCGAGGAAGCAGGTGGCAACACAAACGACGTTAGAAACAGAAATTGCGGCGAATTGGCGAATAATCGAACTGGACATCAACACGATCTAATTGGAAAATCGACGAGCAGACAAGAAAGAGAAAACGAAGATTGTTTTGTATCATTTTTAAACGACGAGTATGCAGTAGAAAACGAGAGCGCAACAATGACGAGAAACAGAAGAGCACAACTACCACAGTTTTCCAGGTTCGCAATGAATTTTCGCGATGTAGAAGAAACAATACGGCAATACGACGGTACAGACAATTTACCAGTAGAAGTTTGGATCAACGAATTCGAAGAGACAGCAGCTATTATGGGATGGGATGATTTTCAAAAGTATGCTTTTGCTAAAAAATCAATTAAAGGCACAGCAAAACTATTTCTGTCGAGTGAAAGGGGTATTGTCTCATGGGAAAAGTTGAAATTCGCATTGGTAAGAGAATTTCAAACACCAACGAACAGTGCAACAATACACAAACAATTAACAGAACGAAAGATAAAGAAAGACGAAAGTGTACAAGATTATTTTTTTAAAATGAGAGAAATCGCAACACGGGGAAACGTCGAGAATAGTGCTCTCATTCAATATGTGATCGATGGTATAAGGGACTTAAATATAAACAAAAGTATTTTGTATGGCGCTAATAATATGACGGAATTTAAACAAAAACTAAAAATATACGAAATGGTGAAAGCAAAAGCAAAAGATGAAGAAAAAGAAATAGTTAAGAACAAGAAAGAAACGATAAAAACAGAAGAACACGCAATAAGTAGATTTAGAAGAACAGTGAATAATAGTGAAGCAAAAGTGGATATTCGATGTTATAATTGTGGTGTAAAAGGCCATAAGAGTATTGATTGTAAAGACAGAGAAAAAGGTGTAAAATGTTTCGGGTGTAATAACTTTGGCCATATGTCCAAAAATTGTCCAAACAAAAACGCACAAAGTGACAAACGTAATTTACAAATCGTAAAGACAAGTAAAGACATAATGATGAAAGAAGTAGGAATGGCAGATAAGAAGTGGCTAGCTTTGTTTGATACAGGCAGTAAATTTAATGTTATTACATATAAAATGTATGAATGGTTAAAGAAGCCGAAGTTAATGGAATCTAAATTCTATTTAGTGGGATTTGGACAAAAATCAAACGAGAATAAAGTGAAACCAATAGGTCATTTTGAGCAAAGTGTAGAAATAGACGATAACATTTTCAATTTAACTTTTCACGTTGTACCATCAAACAATATTGACGTTAATATTATTATTGGTGAAGAATTATACACTCAAGCTGAAGTAAGAATAAATTCAAGTGGTATTTTTGTACAAAAAGTGAATACATTCGATATATTTGAAGATCATGCGCTGATGAAAATCGATAAGTGCGTAGAAGACATAAACGTGAACCCTCTTGCTAGTATTGCTGCAAAGCAAAAAGTGTGTGATTTAATCGATTCATACAAGCCTAACAAAACTAAAACTACGAATGTACAAATGACAATAGTGTTAAAAGACGATACATCAATTTTTTCTACACCTAGAAGACTTCCATTTAGTGAAAGACAGGTCGTTGATAAGCAAATTGAACAATGGCTTGAAGATGGAATAGTTGAAAGTTCCGAGTCTGAATTTACCAGTCCAGTGGTATTAGTAAAAAAACGCGATGGCACACCCAGGTTATGCATAGACTATCGACGCATAAACAAGGTAATAATTAAAGACAAGTTTCCATTACCGTTAATTGAGGACCAGCTCGATCGACTACAAGGTTCTAAGATATTTAGTACGATTGATTTAACGAACGGGTTTTTCCATGTCGACGTCTGTGAAGCAAGTCGCAAATATACATCATTTGTCACACATGATGGTCAGTATCAGTTTCGAAAGGTTCCCTTTGGATTATCAAACTCTCCTGGCGTCTTTCAGAGGTATGTAAATGCTGTATTTCGAGAATTGACGAAAGAAGGAATTGCACTTCCTTACATCGATGACGTTATAATCCCTGCGAGCGACGAAAAAGAAGCGCTAATAAGATTAGAAAAGGTTCTAAAATTGTGTCAAGATTATGGACTTCAAATCAACAAAAAGAAATGTCAATTTTTACAAAGACGAGTTGAATTTTTAGGCCATATAATAGAAAATAACCAAGTCGCTCCATCAAATGTGAAAATACAAGCGGTAATGAAGTACCCATTACCAACAACCATGAAACAGTTAGAGAGTTTCCTCGGTCTAGCCGGTTACTTTAGAAAGTTCATACGGAACTTTGCATTAATCGCTAAACCACTGAATGATTTGAAAAAGCAAAATACTATATTTAATATGGGGAACGAACAAATAGAATCATTTAACACATTAAAAACCCTTTTAAGTCAAAAACCAGTTTTGAATATATATAATCAGACATATGAAACCCAAGTACACACAGATGCATCCATAAATGGGTACGGCGCTGTTTTATTTCAAAAATCTCCTGACGATAGCCAATGGCATCCCGTATATTATATGAGTAAAAAGACGACGGATGCTGAGCGAAAATTTAGCAGTTACGAACTTGAAGTACTCGCTGTAATAGAGGCTCTTAAAAAGTTTAAAGTTTATTTATTGGGTCTACATTTTACCATAATAACCGACTGCAACGCGTTTGCCAAAACCATAGATAAGAAAGATTTATGCACGAGAGTAGCTAGATGGATAATGCTGCTACAAGAGTATGATTATACTATCGAACACCGTTCTGGTTCCAGTATGAAGCACGTAGATGCTTTAAGTAGATATCCTATTTTAACAATTGCTATAGATGACGTTACACTAAAGATCAAAGATGCGCAAGCGCAAGACGATGAGCTACGACTAATAAAAGAAATTCTGCAAGAAAGAGAAAGTTATGAAGATTATTTTACGAAGGGTGATATTTTATACAAATTAGTAAACGACTGCGAGTTACTGGTTATTCCCAAAAGCATGCAGAAAGAAATTATACGACGTGCTCATGAAAAAGGGCATTTCGCTTTAACAAAAACTAAAGACATCATAGCTAAAGAATTTTTTATTTCAAAGTTGAATGAGAAGATCCAGAAGTATATATCCAATTGCGTTCAATGCATCGTTGCCAATCGTAAAAGAGGAAAACAAGAAGGCGAATTGCATCCACTGCATAAAATAGATACGCCGTTGCATACATATCACATCGATCATTTAGGCCCTTTAGAATCTACGAGTAAAATGTACAAACATATATTCGCTATAGTCGACGCGTTTACCAAATTCTCTTGGTTATATCCTACCAAATCAACATCAGCAAAAGAGGTCATTAGTAAACTTAAGACGCAAAGTATCAACTTTGGTAATCCCGTTAAAATTATTTCTGATAGAGGTTCGGCATTCACATCCGACGAATTTCAAGAATACTGCCGATCTGAAAACATAAAGCACGTTAAAATAACTACAGGTCTACCACGTGCCAACGGACAAGTTGAAAGATTAAATAGCACAATAATAGCCGTTTTAACGAAATTAAGCATTGAAGATCCAAAAAAGTGGTATCGTTATGTCGAAAGAGTACAACAGGTGCTAAATTCAATATATCATCGAAGCATAAATATGACACCGTTTGAAATGATGATTGGGACCCGAATGAGATCTAAAGAAGACCTCCACATTAAAGAACTCATCGAAGAGCAATTAGTGCAACAATTCAACCAAAACAGAGACGAAATGCGCAACGACGCGAAACAACAAATTCTTAAAGTTCAAGAAGAAAACAAAAAATCATACAATCTCCGACGAAAGAAAGCTCATAATTACAAATTAAATGATATCGTTGCTATAAAACGCACACAATTGGGTAGCGGTTTGAAGTTGAAACAAAAGTTTCTAGGTCCATATCGAGTTACTAACGTAAAACCGAACAACACTTACGATGTCCAAAAACTGGGTAACGGCGAAGGTCCAAAAACAGCAACAACGTGTGCTGAATTTATGAAAGTTTGGCTGAACACTTATGATGACGACGATTCTACTTAATTATTCGAGGCGAATATTACGCAGGATGGCCGATATGTGGGAATGGTACGATCTGGCAGCACGGTAGAAGAAGAAGAAGACGTTGAATGGTGGTAATTGAAGACGACGAGTAAGACGTGTACGACGTGCGGCAGCGGGTTTTCTTAATCAACAATTTGTTTCAATTCATATACAAATCATTTAAAAAGTATTACATATAATTAATTAACATTCAAATAAATCATTATAAACATTTTCGGTAATTAAAATAAAGTGAAATACATCATTCCACATATATATATATTATAGATTTGTTTTGCGAATATTATAAGCGAAATTTGGCAACGTCGCATTTATGTTGAGTATTGGGTCACAGAAAAAAATGTATTGTAAATGTATTGAAATATTGGGTATACAAACAATATATATTTTTTTGAAACTTTAATAAATTAAAGTATTAAATAATGTGGTTCGCATAGTAATTATAATGATGGAAAAATTATAATTGATTAAAATGTGAAATATGGCAATATTGCAATTGTAAGGGTTCAAAGGTTCACAGGCCACTGTGAAAATGGAGACAAAATGTGTTTTCAACGAAATTTTGACAAAAATATTTTGAAGGAGCAATAAGTTTGAAGAACAAATTTTTCATATTTTTAACCAAAAACAACAATTCTTGATATACTGGCTTTGTTCTTGTTGTTGAATAACTATTAATTAAGAATCTTATAGATATATGAAAAAATTTGTATTTTTTTAAATTAGTTGATGGACAGTTGCACATATATTTCGAGCTTCAGTGTGGAAATCTCCTAATCAAATTCGGTTTTTTTTTTTGATAAATAGAGGACATAAGAAAGCAAACATAACTTCAGCAAGCCACTAAAAAAGATAGCTTTAAACTGGTAGCTTTTGTACGAAAGATGTATGCTATCTGTAATGAGAAATATGGCAATATTGATTGAATACTCGTGTTTGTATCATAAGACAAATGTTTTGAAGATCTTCGATAGGGTTGATGTGGAATTGTTTTTGAATTGAACTAGGTCTATACCGATTAAAAATCAATAATGCTGAAATTTGGCAACGTTGCCCTTCTTCAATGATATTCGCATTTGTTTTATAAGACAAATGCTTACAATATTTCATGAAGGGTTGAAGTGGAATTGTTTTTAATTTAACTAGGGTTATACTGATTACAAATTTATAATGCTGAAATTTGACAACGTTGCCTTTCTTTGTTGAATATTCGATTTTATATCATCTTATAAATATACATCAAGCAAAAAGATGACTTTCACAACCGCAATCGTTTGCAACAACAACATATAGAATAAAAAATATACATTTTTTAAAATAATCTTTTAAATACAATTTCCTCAAATATTTTATATAAAACCAACATATGCTGAGCTAGCAACTTATAAGCCTACAATAATAAATATTATACTATATTTATGGTGTCATAAACCAATCCAGGCAAACAGTAAATATGCCACACTGCAAGCCGGAAGAACTTTATGACTACAATGGCACAATACAACCTAGTCGAATTTCCACGAAACACACGAAAAATAGCAAACAAATGTGCAATTTGCAAGTGGGTGGGAGAATAGGGGAGGCGAAATAAATTTAAAACATAAGCAAAATACAACGTTTTTATGGTGTTTTCGTTTATATATAAATATATTTCGTGTTTACCATTATGGCAGCTCTTTTTTTTTTTGGCCATTGCAATAATAACAAAATATGGCGCCATTTGTATACCTTCCGTTTCCGTTACAATTCCAATTTTAGTAAAAACTTTGGCGGTGTTGCAACAACACTCACATGCAACAAACACTCACATGCACGTATATAGATTGGTTGGCGAGTAATAAAACACAAGCGAAAGGAGAAAACAGCACACGTGACAGCAGTATAGCATACATGGAGGCGCATAGGCAAGCAAGCGCCTGTGAAGAGACACAATATATTTATATATATTTGCAATCGTATGCAGGTTGACTACACTGCCACAGCAATGTAAGTTCATTCAGAAGCATGCCGACTGGCTGACGCCAACGAAGGACGAATATGATTACTCTCTCATACACACACACATGCAAATATACAAACCCATAGTTGAAGTGTAGTTTTATAGATGTTGCATGTTGTTGTTTTTGTCGTCGCTGGCACTTAGGCTATGACAATAATTGCGGCGGCAAGCCCGGCGCACCGCGCATGCAGTCACATTGCAATGCTGGCACTGTCGTTTGTATGCGAGTGTGTGTGTTTGTGTGGCGCCACACAACCACGTTCAGCTGTTGTGGCATGGCATGGTATGATAACTTGGCGTGCAGCTATTTTCTCCACACGCCACTTTTTCAGCACTTCTCGCTGTATGTGTGTGTGGTGTTTGTTTGTTTTTGTTGTGCTGACCTAACCGTCTTTTCGGTGCCTGTCGCGGAAATGTTGGCCCAGCATGCAAACTAAAAAACTGAGCGCGCATGTGTGTGTGTGTGTCTTTTTTCACTCGCAACTTGCTACGCTGCAAGCGCTTATTTACTCGCGCTACTACCCTCGCAAGCCACATGCCACCCACCCCTTGTGTCTTTGGTCGTAAAAAATAGTACATTTTACTGTTTTTGTGACTCAACACAAATTTGTTGTTGTTAGGCAGTCGTAAAAACTAGTGCGCGCGCGTGTGTGTGTAGTAAAACATTTTTTGTTGTTTTGCGAGCAGGTAAAGCCACACTTTTACACACACATCCTCGTATGTGCAACGTCTAATTTTCATGATTATCAACGTCATCATAATCAACCAAAATTTCTGTTTGTTTGGAATTTTGTTGATTTTTTCAGTGAATATTTGTTGTTGTTTTCCACTGTCACTCTATCAATTGCACTTCCCTTGCGCACATATATATAGAATACTCTGCATATAAAAATTTCTTGTGAATCATTTATATTTTTTTATGAATTTATTTGTCATGCTCGCTTGGCATTTCCACCGCCTTTACAGTTATACGACGCCTGCTTGCACCTTTTTTTGTCGTTGTTCTTATCATTTTTATGCCGTTGCCTATGGCAGTTGTGCGTGTTTGTGTTTTGTGTTTTTGCGGAAATTCGGTATACTTAATACACTTCTACTTTTATGACTGCGCTATAAAGTTTTTATAGGAACTGTGACAAATTTTTTCGAAGCGCTCTATAGCAGAGTATGTGTTAAGTATTTGGGGAAAATTATTATGAAGTTGAATATTTTTGGAATTTGGGACATATTGCGGAGACTTCTTATGATGATTATTAATTTTCTTGGTGGCGATGGAAGACATGTCAGGCTTACTAAGGAAATTCGACAACATTTCAATATAAATTCTATAGTTTTTGGAATTTGTAGAAAAATTCTATGAAATGTTTGATCAACAAATTCTAACTTTGCCGAAATTTCAACTCATTATTCATTGTTTATAATTTATTTCTTAAAGTTCTGCCAAAGCCCCATGTAGGCAATGCAAGAATAATTGGTCGAATTTCTATTGGTGAGGTCTTCAAAAACGTGGATTTCTGTAAAAAGTATTTGCAAAGGTTTCAAGAAAAGCGATCAATTTAAAAGCTTCCCCCTCAATCATAATCTAGAGCAAATTTAATATTGATATTTGGTTCAAACAAATCAACTCTTAAAAATGCAAATATTTATGAATTTTTAATCAATCCAAATTGTATGTTTCTTAAATACTATTTACCCAATTTAACTTTGTTCGCGTGCATTCGCTCACATACCATTTACCCACCGTCATTTCGTGCTATCGATTTTCTACGACACATTTGCATATGCTGGCGTCGCGCCTCACTCGAACGAGTCGTTCTACATAAATGTATAGAAAATAAAAGCGTTGCCAAGGTAATAGCAAACAAAAGTGCTGGCCAAAACACCGTATTGACCCGCTTAATAACACAATGAAGCAACGATTGCAATGCAAATGTGGTGTGATTAGGTGAAAAGGAACAATGGAATACATATTGTAACTAAAAGATACGGTGGCACGACAGTGAGAAAGCAGCAAAAAGGGGTGAGAAATGGTTCTTGTATTCATTGTATTCAAATATTTAATGAAATTACCAAACTGAATTTCAATTGCGGAAAATTGGCAACGGTGTGGGTGAATATTTAATCGTATCACTACTTTTTGCTTAAAGTTTAAAAAGCTGTATAATAATGTTCGCTTTTGTTAATCTAAAATATTTTAAGGTAGGTACACTTTAAAGCAAACATTTAGATTCCGATGAAAATTGGCAACAATGTTAAACCGCATGAGCTGACATACTGTAAATGTTTTATAGGTTATATAGAGGGATCTCTGAGCGTTCAAAAAGTCTTGTTGAAACTTGAATGAGGTTTAATATATTAAGTGGTAAGATTTTTCTGTCGATATGTTATTAGATCTCCAAAACTGGTATTATTATAATATTCCAATAGTGATAATATTAGAAAACAGAATATATTGCTAGCGAATACATTTGATATGAACTAATTTAATCGTTTATATAATTTTTAGTATAAACTTTATGAAATCTGCTGTGAAAATTGGCAACAATGCATTCATCATATAAAAATTCTATAAAACTGTATGATATGTGTGTGTTATTAACTTAGGAACCCTATTTTAATATAATATTTAATGTAAACATATTGAAAGAAGTCAAAATTTGCATTCAAAACTTGTGTTGAACGTTTTGGTGCTGAAAATTGGAAACAAAGCGTTAGCTTAAACGTCCACGTTACTCACTGTTATCTGTTTTGAGCATCAGTCAGAGTGTGAAGCTTTTAATTTCTAATAAAAAATAAACATTTTCCATCTTTTCAAAATCAAAACAAAATTTTAAATTCTTAACATATCATACAAAAGCTGCAAGCCGACAGACAAAGACAAACCATTAAAACAGACAATGAACTTCTCAAATTTCAACGGAAATACCTATCGCTAAAAGCATCTCAAGTAGGCAAGTGTCTATTTGTCTGGCATTTAGGCTACACCTATACGCTACAGCATTTCAATGCATACCACACCTGCGGCATATTCCCACAGCATCACTTTCGTTTTCGCAAATCCTTTCAGCCAAAACAAGCGCTTACCTGAAAAGAGAAAAGAAAATATTTGTATAGATAAGTGAGCAAATAAAAGCCGACAAAAAGGCGTATAGCTTGTGATGTAAATATAATGCTAATAGAAGTACGAAAAAAAATTTAAAACTTTTTTCTACAGCAACAACAATAGCTGATCCTTGTTTATGCTGAACTTCCTCAACGCATATCCGGCCGACACTTAAGCAAATAATAATTGAATTTATTCCACTTGCACGCGTTTGACGCTGGAGCGCAAGCAAAAAGCGGCGACAAAGCGCGAGCGAGCGGAACCGATTAGCTGGTTGTAGCACAAACACACACGTATACAGCTGATATGTAGGTGTGTATGTGTCTCAGTGTCAATACATGTTGTTGGTTGTGTTAATAGCAACGAATTTATGAGGAAGCAAGTGTAAGTGAGCTACATATTAAATGCTGCATAGGCGACTTCCGGGCAGCTTGCGAAAAAACAAGCAAAAAATTTGTTTTTTTTTTTTTAGAATTCTTTGATATTGTTGTTTAGCATACCTTTAAGGGTGTTTTGTATTTTTTTTTTCTAAATCTCAAATTAATAATAGTTCCCCAAAAAAGCCATCTGCGACAGGTGCACTCGCTTAATGATTTCATGCTCCCTCTCTTTTCTTGTTTTAGGCCACTCTCAGCTTACAGGCTTTGAAGGCATCAAATTTCACAAATGAAACATTACAAAGCGTTTTTTTGCACGCTTTTACAACAGCGCCTACTCACTGCGCAAAAGTTTTTGAAAAATTCATTGAAACAAAAAATAGCTTTGAAAAATCACTACAAAGTAGCCACTTCATATTTGCTTTTTTATCGTGCTTTTTATGCGCACTTCGTTTACTTTGAAATATTCCAATTCCGTCAGTTGCCTATGCGGAAGCCTAACGGCGCAAAATTGCCACTTACAAAAAAAGTTCACCACTTCCTGGCAGCTATTGGCTGCCGCAAGTCACTGCTGCCGCCACCGCCAATGCTCCCTACCTAACACACACACACCACACTTTACTCCCCACGCCAACTTTGCTTTTGTGCTGCTATCACTTGAATTCCTTTGCCTTTGTCTTCCAATTCAAATGCTTTTCAATCGCTATGCCATTTTTTCGATTTGCCCAGCACTTGGACGGCTGTTTCAAGTCGTGCGAGCGAGTGTCTTCGTGCTGTCATTATTGACATTTCGGCGGCTATACGCTTTAAAGTTCGTTAAACAAACACAATATGGCCGGGAAGTGGTGGTGCTGGTGATGGTCTTGGTGGGGCATAAAGCTGACCGTTCTGACCTGTCCGGACGTGCTGCCAACCATTTGCTGGTGTCCCACTAGCCCCCAACCCTCAGCTATCTTCTTTGGTGGCACTTACAGGGCCGAATGCTCCTCTCTAAAGTCTACGAAGACCATAAAGACGCCAAATCATTCAATTCCTCTGTGCAGTTCGGTAACAATAGGCGGCCGGCAACTGCGTGACAGGATAATGGCAGGATGCTGCTTTGCCAAAGTTTTAGTTAAGGATATTGTCTATCATTATTATTTTGTTTTGCCCATTGAGGCGCATACGTTCGGCACGAGAATGAATGACAAAAGTTTTACTGCGATTTGTTAGTGTGCGCTTTTTTGCATACCTTTCTTTAATTTTTTTTTTGGACCATCACCCCAAGACCCGCATAATATGCTCGAACTTTTCATTTATTTGAAAATCCTTTCAGAAAAGCATTATTATGCAGTTGTTAGGAAATTTAAATTGAAAAATAAAGCAAATCAAATTGCATTAATAATAGCAAGACGAAGGTGAAGAAGAGGAAGAGAAACAGAAAAAAATCGCTGTGATTGAAAGGGCTTATGAAATGTGAGTGAGTTACTTTGTCTAGCGAGTGGAAATGCAAATATCGCATGCTAGAAAATTACTGCAAAAATAAATTAGCAGGAAAATAACGATTGTTATGCAAATTCAAAGGAGCACAAAGGATTTGTTAGTTCTTAATATTACGCTACTCATGCGGCACACACTTCAAATGGCAGTTAGCAGTATTGGTTTTCTCAGAAATCAACGTATAAGCGGCAGTTAGACAGTACGCTAACGCTACTACTAATGGACAATCGGACAATGGTGGGCACTTAATGGTGGAACGCAGTAGATAAACAAGCGAAAAGTAAATAAGAGTAAACAAAGAATAGTTTGAAGTGCTGGTTACAATACGTAGTTGGTAAGGCAGTGAGTGGGGTTTAAGTAGTAAAGAATGTATAGTAAAGTAAGTATTTACGGCCTAATACATTTCTTGTATTTCTTTGAAGTATAATCTAGTGAGAATGCCATTACCTACACGAAATGAGGCGCAGCAATGACAAACAGTGTTCTGGAGTTATATATTTAAAAAAGGGAGCACAACTAAGGAGAAATTCATTTAAATAATGTTGCTATAACTTTATAGCAACCTTAAAAACTATATTTATCAGCGCTATTATTTCTAAATAATCATTTAGAAGCTACTTTTTAGTTTTTTCAGCTCAAATTATTTGCTATAATTTTTATAGCAACCATATTTAAAAATAAAATACGCTAAAAATACATATTTAAATTAAGGAACGTCATTTGTATGAATTTAAGCTTCAAATATGTTCCTATAAAAGTTCCTATAATATTATAGCAAATATAAAATCTTTATTTTTGAGTTTATTTGAACTCTATTGTTCACTTCTACAACATTTCCGTATATTTTCAGGCCATATTGCATGCTATAATTTTTATAGGAAGTATACATATATGATCTCCTTTACTTTTTTATAGTAAATGTATACTATTTAAGCCTCTTGAATAGAAAATAAAATCTACTTTAGAAACAAGTATTAAAAGACGGATAGATAAACAAATAATTCCACCGCTTAGAGCAAAAATGACGTAAATCGGAAACAGAAAGTTACTGGAAATTATACTAACGGAGTGTGGTAGGAAAATTTTTGTGAAAATGTGGTAAGCAGCAATGTATGTAAAGTGACCACAAGGGAGTTATTTACTTTTTACTTTTAATACTAGAGAAAGCTTGTGGCATAAAATTCTGTTCGACGAAGCGTACTCATAAGTGTAGTAAATTTTTCGCTTTAAACTTTTTATTGCTTATACTAAAAATGTACAAGCAAAATCCATCAATTGATTTGGCGAAAGGTCTAAATATTACTTGTAAGAGATTAGGAATCAATTTGTCTGCTTTTGAAGTGGTTATGTGGCATGCAACATGCCAAAGCAAATTGTAGAATTTTATATGCCATTTCTGCCTGAGCTCTTCAATGACGATGGAAATAAATTATTTTGATAAAGAGTGTGCCGAACAAAAGGATGATACGAATTGTATTGAATTGAGGGTAGGAAAAGTGAATTTTCCAATAGATTTGTTTTTATAGCAAATATTACTTAGACAAATACATACATAGAAACATATATAGCTGTAGTTATAACATTTATGAATTGCGGCTGTAAATGCCGCCCCAAAAATGTGGTAATAGCTCAAATTGAGATGCTGACTGTTGCTGAGGGATCATTTGAATGGAAGGATAATAGAAATATGTAGATATGTGTGTGTGCGTTTCGCAAGGGAAAGTAACTGCTAAGTGAAAGTCTTTGTAAGAGCAGTAGTGAGGGAAGCATTAAGTATGGGTAAATGTTAGCATTTTATCATAGAAAATTATTATAAATATGTATGTACAAGAGCACTTGGCAAATATTACGTCATGCTGCAAGCGATTTTGTCAAACACTTGAGGGGTGAACTGCCTTACAGCTCATATACACACTTACACACAAATAAATATCACTAAATGCTTAATCTCTTGTAAGTGTAGAGCGAAAAAAAGACATAAACATAAAACTTTTTGCAAGCGAATTCGTCATGGCAAACGGCTAACAAACTTATACAAAATTTATTATCTGCTGTGCGCCCCTTTCGATATGCAACATTTTAGTTATGCATATGCGCGAATTTTTATGTTTGCGTCTGTAATTTATGCTTTTGCTTTGATTATCTGTCGCATCTTCTTTAGTGCGCCTCTCCGCCAACTACTTTCTGCTTTCGCCCTTGAAGTAGTGAAAGTTGTGTTTGGAAACGCGTGTCTGATATGAATATTTGTGTTGGAAAAGTTTGGAACGTAAATCATTTGCAAAACGATATAAATATGTAACTGATAAATGTAATAAATAAAAATGTGATTTCTCACGAATGAGTACATAAATATATTGAAAAGGCAGTCATTGTTATCATTGGTAGGAAGGTTATATAAACCATCCCTTAACATAAAGCTCTAAAAATATGAATTTTGAAGTTAAAATTTTAGTCCAAATCAATTGTATTACACTTGAAAACACTTTACAATGTTTTTATTGCACTTAGTTTTGATAAAAAAATGTGTTTGCTTCATTATTACAAAAATAAATGTTACCATAATTTTTATAGCAACATTGTAGCCATAGAAATTGTGAAAATAAACAGCGCTGCATGCCGTTTATTAATTTTGATACAATTTGTGTCATGCTATAATAATTTTAACTTGCTATAATTTTTTATAGCTAATGAAAAGTGTGCGAAAGTATGTGAATTATCAAATAATTACAGTCTTTTGTGTAATGAAACTATTTTTGCTTTTATTTACACGTGGTAAACATGAATATTGCTAAATAACAGTTGCTATAATTTCTTACAATGTGTTCAGAATGCTTAAACGAGTTATAAGTATTACTTATAATGTTGTAAAAATACTTTTAAATTATTATAAACAAAATTATGTTTGCCATAACTTTTTATAGCAAGTAAATTTTGTTAAAAATTACAGCGAATATTGTTTTACTTTATCTCTATACTTATATTATACACATTTGTGTTGGTTTTAGCTCACTTTTAAGTTCCTATAATTTTTATAGGAAACTTTTTGACATATTTTTCGTTACTTATATAGCTCACTGAGTTCTTCTAAACAAAGAAAGTGTCGATAAACTGCAGTATTTGCGTAAATATTTTAATTTTTGCTAAATCTGAGAATGAAAAATCTCTATAATGCAATAAAACTTGAGAATGTTGAAGAAAACATGTATAACTTGGGGTCTGATATTTTATGAAATTCAAAAGGAAAGTAAAAGCGAAAAAAATAACTACGTTTTCTAAGTAAAATTCACTTCTATTTGCACGCTTGTAGTAGGAACAAGAATACACAAATGTAGCACTTCAAGTATATATCCATATTATATATTATATACTTATGCACCCTATCGCACATCTTATAAAAACTTGCTTCATACACTGTCAAAATATTATTCCTCGAATAAATGCGCGACTTTTGCCCAAACCCACGCTTGAGAAGTAACATACAAAGCCAGATAAGCGACAGCACAGTGGTTGACAAAAGTACGTAGGCAGCATAGAACACAGCATTTGCAAAAAATGGAGGTGACGCTATCACACGCCAACTCAACCAGCCGTCAGATAGCTATCACAGGAATATGCACATGAACCGCCACAAATAAATCAAATCGGTTGTATATGTGTAGGAGTGGGCTGTCATGTGTGAGTGTTAGCTGAGTGGGTTAGCCGGATGACTTGGCGTCGACTGTCTACACTTATTTTCGCTGTAACACACGCCTTTCAAAAGGCTAGGCCAGCACGGTCGTGGCTCCACTAAAACCGCAATAAATGTGGCAAAATATATCCTTAGAACTTATATCTCCATATGCACAAGTGTGGATGTGTATGTATTAAAATTACATATCTTCATGCGCATACATATAGACTTCGCCTTCATTTTCTTTCAATGCATACATTTCTGTGTAATTTTTCCACATTTGCTTTTGCTTATGTTGTTTGGTGGAAAAATATATTTCATACTTTTCTTATGAAATTTTTATGCTTGCTTGACTCCATTTCCCTGCGCTACACTAGCCGGAGGAAAATATTTTCATAGAACGCTCAAGCGTTTGCTGAAAGGATAATCCAAAAGGCGGCTAAGACGTTGCGCATGGACAGTTATATATAGAGTTATGCATATGTGCATATATTTACCCACTCATGTGCATATTAGTTTATGTTTGAGTGCGGAGTTAGCCAGCAAAGTAAGCTTTACAACATTACTATCTTTTATTTGAGTTTTAAAAAGTTCTTCTGCATGCATGCCGGCTTCAGCACTCGGTTATTTCTTGAATATGCAAAGACATGTGTGGCTTAAGAAATCTTACATTGAAATGTTAGTCAGCCATGAGTCGAAAGAAAGAGGAAACATTTCTAAAAAAATGAAAAAAAAAACATAAATAAAGTTGTGGCAAATGTCTTTCATGGAAGAAATGAGAGAGATTTGCAAATTTCTTGAGAAGTACGACGAAAATGTTGATACCCTGTAGCTTATGATATCATAAGTAATTCGGTTAATAAATTTAGTATAATATTTTTATGATTTTAAAATATTTGCTGGTAGTAAGAAATCCATATATTGTAGCAGCTCAGTTCTAGTTATTTTATATCATACGAAACTGATTTTTTATAATAAATCGACACATTTTTATCAGATTCTCAAATATATGCAAATATTATTATTTTTAAAAACATAAATCAAATATAATGACAATTTCTATTACATGTAGCCTACATTTAGGCTGACATTTTAATTTTGACGCAATTTAGCGAAATCATATATCTAAATCAGAGTAATTCGTCATAGATATTAGCAAAAAAAATGTCAACCAACAAAGTGTTGTACCAACTCTTTAAGCATTATCAGTAAAGGTAATAAATGGTTGCCTTGTAGAAAAAATATATCTTTTATATGATAAAAAATCTTAATATTTTAATAAAGTAAAATTGAGAAAACATATTGAAAACCAAAACAGAAGTATTTTTTTCAAATATTAAATTCCTAAGAAGATTCCTAACAAACATATTTTGAAATAAATTCCGATTTTCTTGAAGCCAAAAGACATTTCTATAGGATGTACTATGTATATGTTCGAAAAATAGATATTATCAATTCTTTACCATGGTGACCTCGTACGCGTCGAGATTGGACCTTCAACTCCGTTCAAGGCTTTCAAAAGGCCAGTCTGATGCGAAAATATAGTGCTCTTTAATAGCTTGCAGCTTTCACTTTAAATACAAAATTCTTAATTACAATTAAAAATGGAAATGCTTTATAAAAGCTCAAAAGCTTTAAAAAATCTCAAAAGCTGTCGAAGCTTTCAAAAGTCCAGTCTGATGAAAAAATATAGTGTTCTATAATAGCTTGCAGCTTTCACCTTAAATAGAAAATTCAAAACACAAATTTTCGGCTTAAAAATTCAAAAGCTTTACAAAATCTCAAAAGCTTTACAAAATCTAAAAAGCTTTAAAAAAGCTCAAAAGCTAAAAAGCTTTAAATATTTGTAGATAAAAACTGAAACAAACATCACTACAAAAGCTTCTGAGAGAAATATCAGTCTTTAAGCGCAAGCATTTTCCTTACACAGCGCCACATAGTTTACCATCACGCCCCTCCGTGTACAAATATCTGGACACAAAAACAAAGAAAAACTATAAAATCTATAAATCGCAACAATAACTTACAGGACAAGTGAATTAACTGCGATTACAACAAAAGTAAAAAAAACAAAGAAACTAGTGACAAGCGAAAAACAACAGGGAATTAACGGAGAAATGCGCAGATAATTACTGATTACACAAACAACAATTGATATATTGCACAGTGGCAGCATTTCCGTTTCCTTTTGACCAAACCAATACTGCTGGCAGACATGTCAGGACTAACCCACCAAGCGTCACGCCACGAAGAAAAACGCTGCAGCACAGGAAGTGTAAGAACGTTTGGCGCCAAGAAATAAATTGCGCTCAATTTCTAGAGAAATTATAGTGCAGTCGGTGGTAAAATAATTACCATTACAATTACCATTACCATTAGGACGTGTCCACTTGTATAGTTCAAGAAATAGTGCTGTATATTGGTGGGTGGTGACGTCGCTACCATTGAAAGGCTAAGTGTTTGAGACTAGCGAGCGGTTGCTGTTGTTGTTGTTCTTTCATGTCCATATATTTTTCATATTTTCATTGCTATGCGCCTCAAGGGGTTGCTGACCATTAAAAAAATTACACAACTATTGAACACTATTACATTGGCTAGGCAGTGCCGCGCCCTGCGCTCACTCTCACCCTCTCCTTTTTCTATCTCTTTCTTTGCTACTCACTCTACTCATGCCATAAACGCGTCTTTGTCGTATCGTCATGTCTCCGGGGTATATTAATTGCGGCGGTTGCATTTTCCACTTGCAACCTGCCACAAAAATACCCAGCGCCAACAGGCAACAACAACAACAGCGGTAGCGATTTCCGCTGACTATGCAGCTGGCAGGCAGCCTTACTTTACAAAGATGGCAATGAGCGTGTAAAGGATATCCTTGCAGCATGTGCCGTTAGCGCGGAGGGGACGCACCGTGCGAGGGTCTCGAGTGGCTATTGCTTTGACCGTCTTGAATTTAGTTAATTACTCGCGCAAATGGTAATGGCGTTGACGCTGATAAAACAAAAATGCAACAACAACAACAAGGAAATGTGATGGCGCGGCGAAAATAAGAAAAGGTAATTAAAGCAACGAGACGGTAGAAAAAAAATTGTGGAGGGCAAATCACGTTGCAATGGGACATGTTGCAGCAATGTTTGCCAATTCTCTGGTGGATAATTCTGCGTATTTTTCTTTTCCTGACATTTCTACTTCTTCCGCTGCTTACCTGATTTTATTGCTACTTATTGTTGTTGTTGTTATTGCCTTGGGAGATTACTTTGGTGTAAAAGAAAAACAACGATGCTCACAAAAGAAATGACAATAGTTGCAGATGAAATGAGTGCTGAAGTGAATGTGAAGCTGAGGTATCTAGAGAGACTAAGACAAGCGAAGAGAGCACAATACTTCGTGAAGAAGAGACCTAATTGAATGAAGGACTATCATTTTAAAAGTGTAGTATAAAAAAGTTAATCGAATAGTAAGGTTAGGTTTAAAGTTAGAATCTCTAACCGTAAATGTGCCACAATTAGATAAGTTAGGTTAAACTGGCCCTTATCGTCTAAAAAATCTTCAATCCCCACAACAGCCGGTTCTGCGATACCGGGATTGACTTTGATTTTCGGATCCGACCAAGGGCTATTATTTCGATCCTGTTTGGATCGGTAAGTTTTTGGACCTTTTCGTCTGCTGCTAATTCTAACCATTCGTTAGTAAATTTGCATTGAAATCTGTTGCCCTTGTCCTGGATGGAATATCCATCCTCCGCCAACCTTTCAGTTTATCTCTATATATTTAGTTTTCTCACTTTCTCTATAGAGACTTTTTTGAGTTGGACCGATCTCTCGTCGTCACAAACTACTATTTTGATCTGATCGGCATCTGTGCCTGACGGTGGTGGACAAGGATGGCTTAATAGCACTACCAGCGCTACGTTAGCCAGCGCTAACTAACAGCTTTTGCTCATTTCCATTGGTTACTGGGGATTCTGCCTTCGGGATCATCCTCATCAAAGACACCAAAGGTAATGCGGCTACCGGCCCATCTCACCCATTATTTTATGACAGATTAGGGTAACAACTATTTACAAGATTTCCAAAGTCCAAAAACCAAAATAAGGAAACATATATTTATGGTTTCTTATGGTTTTTTTCAAGGGTAGAATGAAAGTATATGCACGACTTTTCCAAAAAATTTCGTATAAATAGATTTAATTTTATAGATTTATCTAGATTTAATTTAGAGGAGAGAGATTCTGGCATTGAAAATCAATGAATATTCTCACCCTGATTGACTACTCAAATCTGATTTTTTTTCTTGAACACAAATATAAACCAATCACACATACTTTATACCCTCGATTTCTTCAATTTCCTTGTCAATAAATTGACTTTAAGTGGGGAACATTCCCTTCGAACACTTCACGTGCGTTCGATGTCGTGTCAATTTATTGCGCTTTTAATTCTTCGAAAACTTTGAAATTCTTATTTTGTGGAACGCATTTATTTACTTTATGATTTGTTATCATTTCCGCTATGCACCGTCGTGCCACCACCCAAACTCTAACAATTTATTGGCTTACAACTGATTTTTAATTTATTTTAATTGCTTGGCGCTGTGTTGACAGTCGACATGGGATCTCCACTGCACACTTGCAAACGCCGCCCCCTGAGGCAGGCTAATGAAGTTTTATTGCCTTAAAGCAGACGCCAAAGCAAATATACTCAGCAAATGCGACATATTTTTTAATGAACACTGACAAAGTGCTAATCTCGTGGTGTTATTAAACAGAGAATTGTTGCCAAACTTTTTCGACCATATCAACAGTGGCAACAACAATAACAACAGCAATAACTTCTTATCTCAACAATTATCTCACGCGCATTTGCCGCTCTATGCCCGCTGTTACGCGGCGCTTTGTTAGTGTTTTCGCTATCTCCCTATTTCAGTGCTTCGTCGCCTTTACTGCATAGCTAATAGCACTGCAGCGCACGCGATTAATGTTATCTCGTAAATTCAACAATTTATATACCGTAAATAAAATCGCAATTTCCACTAAAACACCCCCATATTGGACGGCCACTAGCGATTATTTCAGCGTCCACATCCCCGAACCCCGAACAAATGGAAAGCAGCCTCGCTCTGGCTAGTCAGCGTCCTTTTGGCGCGCGCAGTTAATTTAAATTAGTCGTTAAAAATGCACTTAAAAGGGTGATTATGCGTTCGGGAATTAAAAGTAAGCCAAAATGTTGGGGGTAAAAAGTGGTGGGTGAGTGTAAATTTGCGCGCCAGCAAGTAAACAGGCTTAAGTGAAACAAGTGTAAGAGCTTTCTAAGAATTTTAAAGTGTTTTGTCTGCCGTCTTCAATTTACAATTAATATTTTTACTAAGAGGGAGAATGATAGGGGTAATTGATTTATATAGAATATTGGAAAGAATGAAAGAAGTTAGCGGAGGTAAATCTTAATAAAAGAGTTACGTATATTTCGCCTTAAAAATAAAATATGAGTCATATTCTAATGTGAATCGAATGAATTAAGGAAATAAAAAAATATGTGAGAAAGCGTTTAATGAAGCTTGTGAAAGCTCTCAAATCATTATAATGAAAATTTGCATGTGAAAGTAGAAGATAGATGATAACACTTAATACAACTAGGGAATTTTAACTTATCGAAAAGCTTATGAGAGCTTTAAACAATTTGAGGGGAACTTTTTTCTAGAAAGCTAAAGGGCATTTATCTTAAGAATAAATATGTAATATACTGTTGTGAAAGCTGTACCACGTCAAAAAAATAAGAGAAAAATAAAAAAAAATAGAGAAAGCTTTCTAATAAGTTTCTGAAAGCTTACGAAAGCTTTTAATAAGTCATTGAAAGCATTCCTAGAATAAAATAGGAGTATTATAAAATTGTGAAAGTAATCAGATATTCTGTATTCTATGAAACTTACAAAAAGCTTATGGAAAGCTTTAGAGAAATAGATGAAATAATTATTAAATATTTATGAAGGTGAAGCCACAAATCTGTTTTTAATTTTGGTTTCGAAAACTAAAATCTTTATTTTTGAAAAGGTGAAAGCTCTGTTTGCAAGGTACAAGAGCTTAATTTTAAAATCAGAATAAATGTGTTATGCTTCACTAAAAAATTTAAACCTACAATAAAATAAAATTGTAAGAAAGCTTTCTACGAAGAGCTTATATATATGTATATATATTTGGCGTAGGAACCGCTTTAAGCGATTATAGCCGAATCCACCAGAGCGCGCCACTCATTCCTCCTTTTTGCTTTTTGGCGCCAACTGGAAACACCAAGTGAAGCCAGGTCACTTTGCACTTGGTCTTTCCACCGGAGTGGAGGTCGTCCTCTTCCGCGGCTTCCTCCAGCGGGTACTGCATCGAATACTTTCAGAGCTGGAGTGTTTTCTTCCATCCGTACAACATGACCTAGCCAGCGTAGCCGCTGTCTTTTTATTCGCTGAACTATGTCAATGTCGTCGTATAAATCGTACAGCTCATCGTTCCATCGTCTGCGGTATTCGCCGTTGGCAATGTTTAAAGGACCATAAATCTTGCGCAAAACCTTTCTCTCGAAAACCCCAAGAGTCGTCTCATCGGATGTTGTCATCGTCCACGCCTCAGCGCCATACATCAGGACGGGAATAATGAGCGACTTATAGAGTTTGATTTTGGTTCGTCGAGAGAGGACTTTACTTTTCAATTGCCTACTCAGTCCAAAGTAGCACATGTTGGCAAGAGTGATTCTGCGTTGGATTTCAAGGCTGACATTGTTGGTGTTGTTAATGCTGGTTCCCAGATAAACGAAATTATCTACAACTTCAAAGTTATGACTGTCAACAGTGACGTGGGAGCCAAGACGCGAGTGCGCTGACTGTTTGTTTGATGACAGGAGATATTTCGTCTTGTCCTCATTCTCCACCAGACCCATATGCTTCGCTTCTTTATCTAGTCTGGAAAACGCAGAACAAACGGCGCGGTTGTTGCTTCCGATGATATCAATATCATCGGCATACGCCAGGAGCAGTACACTCTTGTAGAAGATTGTACCCTCTCTATTTAGTTCTGCAGCTCGTATTATTTTTTCCAGCAATAGATTGAAGAAGTTGCACGATAGTGAGTCACCCTGTCTGAAGCCTCGTTTGGTATAGAACGGCTCGGAGAGGTCCTTCCCGATCCTGACGGAGCTTTTGGTGTTGCTCAACGTCAGCTTACATAGCTGTATTAGTTTTGCAGGGATACCAAATTCAGACATCGCGGCATAAAGGCAGCTCCTTTTCGTGCTATCGAAGGCAGCTTTAAAATCGATAAAAAGATAGTGAGTATCGATTCTTCTCTGTCGGGTCTTTTCCAAGATTTGGCGCGTGGTGAATATCTGGTCCATTGTGGATTTTCCAGGTCTAAAGCCACACTGATAAGGTCCAATCAGTTCGTTGACGGTGGGCTTTAGTCTTTCACACAATACGCTCGACAAAACCTTATATGCGATATTGAGGAGACTTATACCACGGTAGTTGGCGCAGATTGTGGGGTCTCCCTTCTTATGGATTGGGCAGAGCACACTAAGATTCCAATCGTCAGGCATGCTTTCTTCCGACCATATTCTACAAAGAAGCTGATGCATGCACCTTATCAGTTCTTCGCCGCCGTATTTGAATAGCTCGGCCGGTAATCCATCGGCCCCCACCGCTTTGTTGTTCTTCAAGCGGGTAATTGCTATTCGAATTTCTTCATGGTCGGGTAATGGAACATCTATTCCATCGTCATCGATTGGGGAATCGGGTTCGCCATCTCCTGGTGTTGTACTTTCACTGCCATTGAGCAGGTCGGAGAAGTGTTCCCTCCATAATCCCAGTGTGCTCTGGACATCCGTTACCAGATTACCTTCTCGGTCCCTACATGATAATGCTCCGGTCTTGAAACCTTCTGTTAATCGCCTCATCTTCTCATAAAATTTTCGAGCATTACCCATAACGAAGAGCTTAGGAGAACTTTAAATAAGTTGATTACAATGATAACTCAATTTTATAAAAATCAATACTTGTCTCGAAATCCAAAAGCTTTATTTTTGAAAGGGTGAAAGCTATTTTTTGGAGGGAATGCTTTTGCAAGCTTAAACGATAAAAACAGAAAAAATTTTGGTATCGAAAACTAAAAGCTTTATTTTTGAAAGAAGTGAAAGCTCTGTTTTTGACTGACTCATACATTTTCTGACATTTTCACCAACAGACGTCAATTTTAAAGCTAAATAAACCAATATTTATTGCTTTTTCTTTTAAAATACTTGCTGGATATCCCTTAAAGTGTCTACTTTCACCACCAACACTCAGCACCTCAGCTTAAAGCTCTCACACCAGCGCGCTTAAATGTTTGTTTAAAAAACAATCTCGGCAATCTAAGGAAGGAGTAAACTGCGTTACTGAAATGCCTGCAGCCTTTCGCAGTCCGTAGCAATGTAATTTGCGCGTGGCGTTGTTTGTAATGAAGCTGCCACTATCGCGTTGCGTCGCGCTATTGGCCAGAGTGAAGAGGGTGCTAAAGAGACACTTTAGCTGCGCAACAGCATTTGACGGCATTTCATTTTAATGCTTTCAAAATTACAAACAGCAGCAGCAATGTACACGAATGACTTGTCGAATGAGTCATTAACAATGGGTGGCACACCCACATGCACAAAAACACACTCACACACATATACATTTGCAGACGCAAGTCAAGCGAGATTATTTATTGAGTCAGTAGCTGCTTGCTAAACTCAACTCAGACGGCGCGCGATTATATAAATATATGTAGGTATGTATGCAACTACATGCCACAGCTGCCTCCTTCACCAACACAAACTGAAATGTGTGTGCCTGTGTTATGCTTGTGCTTCGCGGCAAATTACAACTTGTCAACTCAATCAAGCGCGCCTTTATGCATCAATTTCCGTCACTTGTACTTGTAAATACAACAAGCAATAATGTACAATAACAACAACAACAAATAGCAACAACATGTTCACAATAAACATTGCAACAATATTGGAGAAAAGGCAAACACAAGAAACGCCGCGCTTGTCGGAGAATTGTAGAAGAAGGAGTGTTGCCTTGCCTTCATCTGGCTCACCTCGACAGGCATGCCCCAAAGTGGGTGGCGGTTGGTGGCACACATTATAGCTGTATTAAATGTTAGTATGGGTGTATTTATTTTTTCCGCTTTGATATTGAATCTATTTTGTTCACACCCAACGCGGTGGCGAAAATAATACGCACATAATCAGGTAATATTAAATTTTTCGCTTACTTTTTGCTAATAATCCTTGTTAAGGATTTAGCTCGAAAATATATTAGCACGTGAGTTAGTTAGGGTTGAGTTACCTCGCATATAGTACCTTTATATACGATCATATATGTGTAAGCACAAATCTGGCTGTGAAGCTTCTTGCCATCACGCTTGCTAAGCACAGCACTTCCGCATAGCATATGCTCCTTTTTGCTATGCTGTCATATGCTATGTACGTTACTTCTCGTTTTAACTGTTTCATTTTTGACAACAATAACAATACACAATGTTACTTGAATCAAACTTCATCGGTAAACTCGTCATTTTTGAAAGTTCAGATTTTGGAGTGAGCTTTCACTAATAGCGAAGCTTTCGGTTGATTGGTAAATATATATTGTTAAGTACTTGTTTTGGACTTATATATATTTTTTTGTACTTTTATGACTAATTTTGGTAATTCAATTGCGCTGAGCTTTCACTTGATTTAAAGCATGTGACAATCTAAAAGGCAAGCTTTCACACTTAACTACCATTTGGTATATCTAAAAGTGCCTGCCCTGAGGGATTTTTAGAATAGTATGTGCTTTATGTTTAAATCTAATTTCCTGAAATACTAAAAAATGTAAGCTTTTACAAGAAAGTCAAGTTTTAATAGACTCAATTATTAGCGTAAATATAATAGATGTGAGTATATTTATGTTAGCAAGCTGCGTATCTAAATGACAAAATTTCCAATGGCATTTTGAAAACTTGAGTTGTATAACTGAGCTTTCATTAAGATATTTCAATTTCGAAATTTATATAAAGCTTTCATTTTCTAACACAAATTAAATACGATATTTTTGTACTCTAACTTTCCTCTGCAAGCACTAAAACTAACGAAAACACGAGAGTATTGAAAATAGTTCAACTATGACATTATTTTTTACTTTACGCTTTCATATAAAAGTAAAGCAATAGAACACTGCTGTTAGATTATAACTATATAGTATAGGAAAGTATATTCATGTATGTTCTAAAAATTAAATGAAGTGAAAGAGCTTTCGCCAATTGTCATAGGTTCACTATAATTAATTAATAATTATAAAGCTTTCGTTGTTTTTTTTTTACTGATCTAAAGGCAATTTTGCGAGTGTTTTCATTATCATTTATAAGAGTATGAAATTGTAGGAGAAATTAGAAGTAGCTTGTGTAGCTTACTGCGGCGCCATTTTCACAAACTATTTAAGAAAAGCTTTCACTTGAGTTCTAAAATAAAAGGTTTTAAATCTCGTTGTAAGTATTTCACAATTTTTAACTATTTGTAATACGTTCAGTTTGAGAGCTTTCACTTTTGGAGCTTTCACATATGAAAAAAGCTTTCACAAATACTAAAGCTACAAAGTATTTGTAGATATGGAATGAAAATAGTAAATGAAGAATTTAAATTTATTACCGCTCATTTCCCGCTTTTGCTATTTTTACGCAAGCTATTACCGTTATTCTAAAAATACAGCAACACGCAACGCTGTCAACAATTAATCTACTAAAACCCCGACGCCTATTTAGCATTTAAATAACCAAATGAGTAAGAGTGCGCTTGGCACTCAACTCAATCTCAGCGCGAGTAAACAACACTCAAAGCACGGCAAATACACATACGAGAGCACATAAATATGCTCAACAACAGCACTTAGTAAGCGTTAAGTAGTGTTTTAGTAGAGTGCGCGCCGGTATGTGTGCTTCGAAAATATTTGCATTTAACTGCATTTTGCAAAGTCAATATTTATGAAGCAAGTGTAAACTAACGCGTAACTCAGAGTACCGTTAGCCGTCTTTTTACACATTTTATTTACGTTTTGTTTTTATTGTTATTGTTGTTTTTCTGTATGTTGTGCTTTCAATTGCGAAATTTCAAAAACATTGTAACAACATTGTCATTGTGTGGGCGTACAGGCGCCTGTAAATAGGCTACACTTTGAAGATAAGTTTGCATTTGCAACCCTTTTGCTTGGTTTTTGTTGTGTTTTTATGTAAGTATACCTTGCATTTGTACTGTACTTGTTGTTTGACTTTTCCTTTTTTTTTATGCATTCGTGTTGTTATTGTTTGTTGCATGTAATTAAAATTGCAGCAAGCGGCTAATATTTCCGACTTACTTGCCACATTGAGCAGCATGCGCTGGGGCATATAAGTGTGGCAAGTATATGCATGTGTTTACATGTACATATGTTGCATGCCACATCCGGTTGCAAGTTGGCGTCAAGCAGTCGACTCAGGCATGTACATGTGAACATATACAAGTGAAAAAGTGTAAGTTGAAGTGGCGCGGGCACACACACACTTACTTACGTAAATACTTACATATATGTACTCCTGCTTGTCACACAGCCCGGGTTGGCATAATTTAAAACAATAGCTACATTGGCTTAGCGGTTGCATGAAGTACCCACTCATTGCAGCTAGTGCCTATGTGTAAACCACAAGCACACACACAATTTTATTTCATTTATTTTTTCCGTTTTCTTACCTGCCCTCACTGCTGGCGTGGCATGGCAGAAAGCAAAGTAGCAGCAAGTGTGTGGCAAGAAAAAGTCGCGTGTCAAGCGGCACTTTATTAGCAACGCTACATTCTCGCGCCTCACTGACTGGCTGACTGACTGGCGCGTTGGGCTGATTGCTACCTGCCACCACAAGGCAGACAAAAGCAGCTTTAACATACAACTAGGCGCGCGCGTAAGCATGTGTAAGGTCATATGTAAATGTTATAGCATATAAAATATACAAATACATACATTTCTACAGCTAGCGCACATGAAAGCCATTCTTGGCTTTGTCGAAAAATGTGAGGTTAATTTCATTAAAATTGCCAGCCACGAACAACAATAAAAAATTGTTTAGAAAAATTGGCGGTGGCAGTGGGTACACCTTCACATTTGTAGCGGTATTAAGGGCATACGTATATACACACTCAGTTTACACTTGCTATACGTCGTTGCCTCACGCTTTTTGTTATCTTAATAAGATTTGTACCGGCGCGCACAATGTGTGTGATGGTGTGAGTGTATGTGTTTGCGCGCTTTTGTATGTTGTAAGCTCATTTGATTATATGTGTATATTTCTTTTACTTTTCGGCGTTTATTTTTGTTTCTTGCATAATGTATTATTTGACTTGTTTTTAATTGGTAAATTAACGTTTGTTGTAAATTTAAATGCACACATAGGGGTTGCTCAACAGAATGTGTGGAAGTAATTAAAAGCTTTGTAGGTATTATGAATGTATATACATTGGCGCGAAAAGCACTTTACGTAGCATACTACTTTAGAAAGTTTTAAGTATATGACAGAAGCGAGTGACAGTATTGCAATTACTATATACGATTTCTTCTTAGAAATGTTTGAAGAAGATTTTTGGAAATGTGGAACGTAAATTAAATTGCTATAAAAGAGCTAATTTTATCGATGTACGAGTATAACAAGTGAATTTCGCTTTAAATTTTAAGTATTTGTGGCGTGGGACGTATGTGGAACGTAAATTAATTTGCTATAAAGTAGCTAATTTTATCAATATATGAGTGTAACAACTGAAGTGCACTTTAAATTTTAGGTAATTGTGGTGGAACTCATGTGGAACATAACAAAAATGAAGCAGAACATAGTTTTAAAACATTTAAGTTGACGGTTTTTAACGCCTATGACTGGGTACTATATGATATCCATGAGAAACTAACATCAATTAGCCCGGAAATAACCTTCACTTAAAGCATTTTGGTTTTTCTGTTGCGAAACAAGTTTAAATATGCTCAATTAATATATTACGCTAATAACATTGGCTTCCCTTATAAGCATTTTAGTGCTCGAAATATGTTTAAACATGCTGAATTAAAGTATTAAATAAATAACAATTCAATTGGTTTTTAATGATTTATAAATGTTTTTAGTTATTGTAGTGGTTAAAATAAAACGGGAATTGTACGGAATTACCTCAGTTGACTCGAAATATCAATATTTACATGTGGAACATATGTGAAACGTGTGTGGATTTTATGTGGAACATATTTAAAACTCGATAAATGTGTTTCAATTTAAATTTTGATAGACAATTATTTACATATAATATTTGTTTCTTGTAGTGCCTTTTCTAAATTTTCATTGCGTTTCACTTACGATTTTGCAGTCGTCATTGTATTTAGTTTACTAAAACATACCTGTAATGAAAATAAAGTTATTATTAGTTAAGAAATATCTGCAGGTGTTCTATATTAATAATATTAATTAAAGTAATTATTTTATGTATGTGCTTTTCATTATTTAATTTCTCATCTCCAGTTTAAGTGGCTCATATTGGTTTTCTTTTCATGAACAAATATATCTTTTTTCTTTTTATTTCGCCAGCTAAACACAGCCCGTATGCTTTTTGCTACCCAAATCACTGCTCAATCACTTAATCACTCAACTGTTTAATTGGTGATTCTTCTTTCACCACACACCACTACCACAGCCACCAGCCAAGCACAGTCAAGCGCATAACTTATCTTTTATCTCACAACTTCTTTTACAAAGTTTCCTAAACACAGAACAATATTGCGGCTTTGTGTGGCGACGGCGACGGCAAGTTAGCAAAAGTAGGTGTGGTAGATGAAGATGAAATGAGCACAAAACGCGTTAAAGTTAAGTGATGAAAGCGATCAAAAAGAGTGGTTGGCCAATTTGCTTAGAACTTCCGCGTTTGGCTTATATAAGTCACTTTTGAGACTTTTAGTCCTTTGTGCGCGCGTCTTTTTTAACAGCTTCCTCTACTGCAACCACCCAACCAAACTCACAGCGCATCGCTTAAGTCTTTTAATATGTTTTTTTTTGCTTCCTCACCCTCCACTCGCAGTTGCTTAGATGCGAGCAGTCATCAATTGCAGCAGTGACGTTGGTGGCAAAACGGCAAAAGCGTCATTTTAATTAAAACTCAAAGGCATTTGCATGCCACACACAGCCCACCACTGCCGCAGAGAAAGGGTTTCCCGAAAAAAAAACACAAAGTAAAAACGCCACTTCAGTCACTCACTCACTTACTACCGCCCTGAACGTCTTCACTTTGCGATCACCGCGCTCTCGCTTCTTTGGTTTTTGAAATGTGAAATTAGCAGTCAAAGTGGGGAAATGAAAAAAGAGCGCATAGTACATGTTGCCATTATCAATTGGTCTAACGCTGCAGCAGCGGAGTAGTGTAGCAGTTAGCAGCAAAGGATGTGCGTACCCTCCCCACCGCCAGCAACATGTAATTTATGCCAATATTTTCATTTCTAAGGCACAGCGCACACAATTTTCAACCCGCAATCGAACGCCTATACGTCGACAGCAGAGCGCGCGCACACCAACTTCAGCGCGTAAATAATGCAAACGCCACTGGAGAATATGCGGCATAATAAATTGTGGAACGTGTGAAGAACGGAGTGAGTGGGAGTTGGCATAGAAATTGAAAAATTGCAATTCCACTCAGTTGGCGCACTTGAAATTACAATGTCGTATGCGAAAAGATGCAGGAGAAGAAAGTAAAGAGAGTGTGTGTGGTGAAGAGCTTGCGGCAGTGGTGTGTGTAAGGCCTGTTAAATGTTGAATCAGGCAATGTTGGCTGGCGAAAGCCTTGCGGAAGTCTTAGTCTCAAAGGATTTTTACTTCCTTCCTTAGCATAACGGCAACAACTGTTGTGGCTTTGAAGTGTAAATCATTGTGGTGGCGCTGAAAAGTATGCAATATAGTGGTGCGTTGAAGGAGAGAAAGCGGAGAATTGTAGCCTCTACATATATATCAAGCCGCCACTGCCAGCTGGAGGTTAGCAAGAACGTAGCAGGCGTGTACTTTTCACTGCTTCAGCGACACTTGGCAGCCTTTTCGCCGGGTAGTAGCGGTTATTACATACAGCTGACAGTTTCCTAATAGTGACAAAGGACAAACTTAATTGGAATTCAATGTGGCGCTTCAAGCGAATCATTTGCGCTATTTTTTCACAATACGTAGTGGATAGCGGTGGACGGTATTTTTTTATGGTTGCACAGCAGGAAGGTAGTAATTTGTTGGTGATCGGAAAATGTTGTTGGCATGATTTAGCGTATAAGCGCATTGGGATCAAATAATTTAATAGTAATGGAAATTTATTTAACGTTTGTGTTGGCAAATGATAGGAAAGTGTGTTATGTTAGGAAATATTACGTTGCCACAGGACAACTGAAGTAAGCGAAACGAACAACTTTAATGTATTTAAATAAATATACTGTAACATTAGTGCGATTTATATAGATGGGCATGTAGAAGGTGTGTTGGAAGTTTATAACTGCTTATTTTAAAATAATATAATTATATGATATTTCGTCATAAAAGCTGGAGTGGAACGTATGTGGATTGTAAAATTTTTATGAGGAATTGATGTATTAATGAAACACAGAACTTAATATAATGAAATTGATATACTATTAAAACTGTATACTAAATTTAGTGTTATTGAGAACTTTTGGGTGGTTTTCGGATAATTTACCTCTTGTGGAACACATTGCAAAGCAAAATTTGCAAAGCAATATTTTCTATGATTTATTATCTATGTAATTTACATGTGGAACGTATGTGGATTGTATGTGGATGCTGTGTGGATTTCAATTTATTTTATATTTTGGTTGATTTGCAACTAAAATCATACCATCCTCCAATTAACAACAGCGCGAGCGTATTAATTATTGTTGTAATACCACATAATGAAATATACAAGTAACTACCAATTTTAAATTAATAAAAACCCCAAACCACCCGCATTTTTATGGAACAACACAATAATGGCTTGGCTGCCATTAAGCGGAATTGCGTTAAAGCATACCCACAACTCTATATAAACAGATGACTATGACTGCGTTGACAGCGTTGTGAGTGCTGTAAAGTTCCTTTTAGCCGTCTTAAACCCGCCGAAAACCCCATAGTCTTAGCATTGTTAAGTCTATACTACTGCTGCTGTGTTTGTATGTAACACCAGCAGTATATATAACTGTGGTATTCACACTCGAAGTCGTTGCTGCAATACCCGAAGTCAATTGCTCTTGAAATTCCGCAGTCACCAAAAAGTATGCGCATCAATAAATTCCACAAACGATAGGACACAAGAAAATGGCGAAATTGTAAAAGAAAAACAATAAAAAAAACAAAGAAATTGCCAATAACAACAACTACAATAAAATAAATAAGTGAAATGAGCGAATGAAATGAACTGTCGAAGATCGAAAGACAAACGTACTGTGCTGGCTGAGCTGGGTGCCACAACGCAGCCGCCCCAACCAGCTCAACGCTATGTCAAGTGTTTTTGTTGGCAAGAATGAACTGCATGGAATCTCTCTTGTGTAAATAAATATTCATTACTCTCGAATGAGAAGTGCGACCAAAGGACAACAAATGAAGCGTTTGTCACTGTGTGTATGTATGTGTGAGGATGGTAAAGGGATGTGTAATACGAGAACTCAATATCTGTTGAACCCTGAACTCAATCGTCAATGAATAAATTTTCCGCCGCCACCCAAGCAGGCAGCCGACAACGCCGAGTTCGAACAAAACATAGCAAAAACAAAAACAAAGTAAATGAGACATTCCGAAAAAACAACGGTACTGTGTGCGGACAATCAGAAAAAAGAGCTGCGCGTCCATTATCCTTATCATGAATGGCAATCATAAAGTTTTCGCTTTTCTCAACATTCCACTCCCACCCGCGTCGCATAGCCGAAATCCAACGAGCATGCTCGAGGAGTGTGCTCGCGGCGCTGAGAGTTGTTGTTGTTGCTGCTATTGTTATTGGCATCGTTGTCGCGCCGCAGTTGGTCAAGAAGCGTGAAAGTAGGTGGGTGTCGAGTCGAGTGCTAAAGGAATTTGCCGCCAAAAACATTTCGAAATTAATGATGCAGGCGGCAAAAACAAAAACGACAAAAATAAAGACAACGGGCAAATTACAAAACAAAAACAACAACGAAAACAAAAGCAGAAAGCAAGTGGTTGTGTGTCAGCGCAGCAGCTGAAGGGCTTGTCTGGCGTTGAGCAACACATTTATTGGTGGAATGGTTGCTGCTTTTATTGCTGTTGGTATTTCTACGCAAAAAAGCAACTTGTGGCTGCAGAAAGCAGCACATTCCATGTGCCCCAACTTTCCCTGCAACGCTTTCCGCGGAGCGAGCACACCGCTCTGATTGCCGGAAAAAGTTGGGAAATTGCGATATTAACTCTGCGGCAATGTACAATAGTAGATCAATAAAGGGATATGCGACTGCTGGGTGCGAGTACGCTTAGTACGCTGGTGTGCGTGAAGTGCCTGACTTTTGCTTTAACTTTATCTCGTCGCTTTTTTATTTCAGCTACTTATTTAATATGAGCTTTTTTCATTTGCTTTGCTCATCTATACAGTTATTTATGCTTATTTTGTTTATTGTCTTTGCACCCTATGCTTTTTCTTATTTGTGGAAAAAGTTTTACGTTACTGTAATGGATTTATGTAAGCATTTTGAGCATGATTCGGTGAAACTGCGCGAAGTTTACCGCTGAATGCATTTATAAGTTTGAGTCTTTTCACCTTTTTGCTTTTTGCTTTTTATAATTTATTTATTAATGGCAACTTTATGATACCAAAGTGAAAAATTTTATCAAACAAACTTAATTTCGCGTCTTAATATCATTAAAAATATGCTACAAATTTTGATAACATGCATTTATTGAATAACGATTTTGAATTGGTATTGAATTTCAGCCTTTTCAAAGTGTGGAACTTATGTGGATTGTATATTTTTTGCCTTAAAAACTAGAAATTACGTACTTACTCACATGTATATGTTATAATTGTCATGCATATTATCTTTAATTTGTGGAACGCATGTGGGACCTATTTTTTTGTATTTTGTACAAAAATAATTGCTATCTACTAATTATTAGTTTTTTTTTTTAGCTACAAAAAGAATACAAAAAAATTGCTAAAGTTAATACGCACAATTGTCCATCCCTTCCAATTTTAATTAAACTACCACATTCGAATATCTGCCGCCATATTGTCGCCACCGAATAGAATTTACTTTCCTTGGCTATTCAATAAAGATGTCGTCAAGAAGAAAGCACACTTACCCAATGTGTACTTTGTCTAGCATTTCAAGCCACAGCCGCATCACGTGCTATGTGCCTAACCAAACTTACATACATGCATATGCGCATACCAATATACAGTAATTTGGCAACTTTTTTCCCCAAAAATTTATTTCTTTCAACTTATAGCTTATTCCAACTCAGCCACATGCGCATATATTTTTCATGCATTGTCAAATAAATTTTTTCAACGACTAGACAGCGAGTTCGTGCCGTTCTCTATGGTTCGTTGGCTGTTTGTGCTGACTGTTTACATACTAGTTCAGTACGCTGCCCGAATTGCTTTGGCAGCATTCAAGGATTTAGACGCGCCACAGCGTCGCCAACTTCAAACCTCGCATACAACATTACAGCTATTTCCTTTCCTGCAGCAAAATCCCTGCCTACAGCATCATTATCGGTTTGGTTGCTTCGCTTTTTCGCTGTTGGAATGGCTATGTCACTAACGCTTGTCTAATAAAAGTCTAGTCATCAGCCATCGTCATCGTTGTCGTCGACAAATGAACTTTGGAATGGTTTCGGAACACTGAAGGTTTGTTGCCTTTCTATTGCGGTAGGAGTGTAAAGAAATTGACAAATTTTTTACTAGCCAAAACGTGGTTTGAATTTGTAATATATTGTTAACTGCCACTAAATCTTTCCCACAGCTTTTGATCAAGCAAATGATGCGAGATTACTTTAATATATTAAATACAAAAGTATTTGTGAGTTTAAAAGTATTTAGAGTATAGTTATTAATCTCATTTCCTGCTATTACATATTGTATAAATTAAATGGCTTGGTGCGGCTGTATGTCTCTGAAAACTCAGATAATGATTCTTAATTGCAAATACTGTTCATATATTTTTAGTTAATCCATTTTTAGTTGTGGAACTTGTGTGGATTTCATGTGGAACATAATTTTTCCAAACTATTTTAATTTATAATTCCGTTTTTCGTCATTTTTTTTTATAAAATGTATACTATGTGTATGGATTCCATGTGGAACCTAATTTTTCCCGCCTATTTCTATCTACAATTTTGTTTTTTGATAATTTTTTGTTTAAATATATATACTATTGATCTGCCAGTAACTCGATAAAGCTTTCTTACTTTTCCTTTTTTACATCTACCCCAAGTTAAGCTGACAAGTCAATAATGTATACCCAGTACTTTTTTAAATATATTTCACAATTCCTCCTTCCGAAACAACATGAGAAAACTTTATTTAATATATTTTAATGTAAAAAACAGCCCTCAACCACTACAATCTACCGTTATTTAAGTTTTTCAAAATAAGTCCTTCAATATTTTGTTTACCTTGCTGTCTCGTTTTTGTTTTCTTCTTTCACAGTTCTTTGGGTTGCCTTTTATGCTTTCGTGCTGTCACTTTGTTTACATAGATTTTTGGTGACAATTGTTTTTCCTTAAGCTGCCGTTATTAGACTTTTTGCAGCGGCAAGCCAAATCAGGGCGCCCTAAAAGGGCAGGGGCTGTACACTACCACTCACAGCAAACAGGGGGAATGCTTTTCATGCCACTTTTTTTTTTTTTTGTTTTTGTATGGGCTATGTAGTTGAAGCGCGCTATTAATCAAAAATTTGTTATGCTTTTCCGCTGTGGATGGATGACACACTCGCGCGCGTGTACACAAATAATCAAACATGAATAAATTATAGGCAGACACACGCAGAGACATACATATGAAGGTATGTTAATTTACTTGTAGCGGGAAATGTTAATATTACCAAATTTATTGAACTTAGTCATGGCCTAAGTGAACTTGTGTCAAAGTTTTGTAAAAGTTCATTCACGGAATTAAAGCATAAGTTTGTGGAGTGGCAATTGGCCAATTGGCTGAAGTGGGCTCAAAAACTTTTTACTTAACAAAGTTGCCGGAAAATTTGAAGAAATCGTTATTAATCTTGAAAATTGCTTTTAGGGGAGTTCCAACGGAGCTTTACATTAAAGGTAGGTTGAAAAAAATACTAATGCATAAACATAATTGAATGGCTATTAAGAAAATGCTATGGATATGTAAATATAAAAATATATTAAAATAAGTATTATATAGTTGGTATATTATTTTTTACATTCAAACTATAATAAAGTGAACGTGGAACATATGTGGAACGTAATAATTATTGTGTCTTAAATATACATTTTATCAAAAATTAACTGAATATATTCTGGAACGCAAGTGGAACGTATGTGGAACTTAACAAATAATATCAAATTACTGAATTATTAAACATACATTAAATAATCAAGTTAATAAGAAATTAATAATTATGCATTTTGGTTTAATTTGCTGCACTTTAAAACTAATTTTAAGCGTCTATCGATTATTTTTAATGATTGCGCCTATAAATCAATGTATTTTGCAACAAAACACTTTCTATATGATTAGGAAATATATCAACTACCACATTAAGACAGCAGAAAATTCATTTCTGTATACATATAATACATTTGTAAGAAAATGCTAAATAAACACGACCTCCTTGTATTTAACTTACATATCATACTATGTATATAAGCCATTGTGCGCACGATTTGACTGGCAAATGAACAACAAAAGCAATCATGCTAAGCAGATGAGCAGCTAAAAAGACGAGCTCGTACTGCATGCAGCACGAAGGATACTACATAAGCAAGGATATCTAGTTGCGCACGTACATTTATATGTGAGAGTATGTGTGGAATGTGTTAGTGTCTCTGCATGTGTTTGTGTGATTATTTGTGCTGCGGCATTGCAAATCGACAACAATGCTTTTCACAAAAAATAACAACAGTTAGCACACAATGCCATAATGGGACAAAAGCTCGTAAACACAACGGCATACGGCGACTCACACACTAAATATTGGGTGAGGAGTACTCCAAACTAAATTGTGAGAGGAATAGAGGAATTTTCAAAAGTAGTGAAGAAAATAAATGAAACGCCAATGCCTTGCTAGAGCTGAGTTGAGCGTAAATCCAATAGCATAAGTATGCATGCATTGTGCTGGATGAGCAATGTTGTAGGAATAACAACAACAACAGCAACAACAAAATTATTAGTAAGGATGTTAGTAGAAAGCAAAAAATAAACGAATGTTCGGAAAATAGTGAAATTCTTGGAAAAGAAAAAATCTGCAGCCAAGAATCGTTAGCATTCGAGCACATCAACTCGAGTAGTGCTCACATTTCTATAATGCGCTTTATTGTTGTAGTTGTAACGTTGTTATGCGCTATGTTGATTTTTTTCTTATGCTCATTTTTTTTTCTATTTGTCTTCTTTGGTAGTTTGTATTGGCGCTGGCGCTGGCTATGTGGCGGCGGCGGTAACACTAATAGTTCCAGCAAAGTTCCCTGGAGTCACATCCAATCAAATTATTCCAAACATGTACTCGTAAATGCCAACAAGCATGCATACACTTAGCGCTACATGCATACTTTCGTACTTTACTACTTATGCACTTACGTATGTACAGCATAAGTAAGCATTTGTGTGTGTGTGTGTGTGTTGCAAAATAATGGCGCAGTCTGCGGCCACATGCGCCAAACAAATATCTGGCAATGTGTGTGTGTGTGTGTATGCAATTTGCTTTCACTACTTGCCACACACCCAATAACAGTTGGCGCTTTTTAGTAGTTGCATGTACTTTCTTTACTTTCTTATTTAGTAGTATTATATATGCTTTATATATTTTTTCTTTTTGCATTCTGTTCTTATTTTCTATCATCCGTTTGGTATGTCTTGGCCGCTTTTGCATTCGATGGAAAATCAAAATGAGAATCCCTAATGTCATGTTGATGATAAGTGGAATATTGTTGTGGCATGCAGCAAAAAGAGTGTGGAAAATGAAAGAAAAAACTATACAAGAGTAGAATAAACAAGCATTTGAAAGAAAGCAAATTGAAGAAAATTCTTCGGCGTATGCAAGTACGTGGTCGATGAGCTTGCATACAGCATAGAATATGCAAGGAAATATGCGCTGCAATTTGCAGGAAAATAAACAAGGCAGCAGAGTTAAAAATATAGATAATATTTGAATAAAACTTGTGAAACGTTGTTTTAAAAGGCTGTTGAGTAGGCAAAATAGAGCAATTATAGTATATATAGCAAATATAATATAGCTAATCAAAATTTTGTATTAAAGTACTTTCGCTTTCGGTATGGAACATATGTGGAATGCATTAGTATCACATTAATTTTTATCTCAATTTGATTTTTTGTGTAAACAGTGAATATTAGCGAAGTTTCATATGTGGAACGTAATTATCAAAAATGTGGAACGTAACTTTTTATAGCAGTTTGTTGTTTTTTAGTAAAATACTATAGTTTAAGCATTGTTATTACACTCGAATTAGCTGTGGGACTTATGCTATCTGTGGAATTTATTTGAAAATCATGTTAATATGTTTTTATTTGATATTATCTGCATGTGAACCAAAATAAAATACATTCTCAAATGGAATTAATTTTCAAAAAAACTGTGGAAGCTAATTTTGGTAACACATTTAATTACCATTAATTATTTTTTCTAATTATAATATATGTACATATGTATGTATGTTCCATTAAAAATACGAAAACTCTAAATTTATTGCCGCCATTGAGGCGCCAAACCGAAATTGCTAAAATAAGCAATTCATTATCGGTGTAAGTATGTGTGCGTCTCCCTTGGCCACTTACTTTTCAACTAAAACTTACGCAAAGCTGCTAGACGCGCAACGCCTCAGCTGTCAGCGCTGTGGCCAGACCTACTACTATTTCAGTTTTTTTTCTATTCTTTACATTTTTGTTGTTGTTTATTTATAAGCATAGATATTACTTAGTTGTATATGCCAAATGAAATTTTCATGTTTCAAATCCGCAACGCAGCGCTGCCAAAATTCCCACAATACACTTCAGTGTCGACAGCAGACAACATTCGAAGCCACCGCAACCATGTGGAGTTGCATGTAGTAGCGAGCGAAAAGGAAGCTGAAGATAAAGTTTATGCTATTATTGCTGCTTTGTTTGCAATTTTTCAACATTTTCCACTAGAATGCATTTATTTCGACTTATTCCAACATATTTTTTGTTGCAATTTTTTTTGTTATTTTTCCCGTACTCTTCCCTTTTTACTCGGAGACATCGTGTTGCAGCTACATAAATGTTAATTTGTTGTTGTTGCACTTCGCCTTAGCTTGCAGTTATTGTCAGCATGAGCGACAAACAGGTTGTTGCAATTTTGTTAGATCACACTGTAAATATGTTGACAATGTACTCTTGAACCCCGCCTGTGTATTGCACTTACGGTAGCAGTGTCTTGTGTTGCCTTAAACTACCCAAAAACAGTTTTTTATACTTTGCACACAGTGTACCTAGGGAAACGCTCAATATATTTCTGTTTAGCGAAATCTATGGACGCTCTTATATTACTTTTTCTATTATTGTAGCATATTTGAAGGCGCACTAGCTGGCGTTGGCTGCTAAAAATGTGCTACACTCATGAAAATGACACGTTGCAAGCGGAAAATGAAGTGGCGACAATGCGAGACGACGTATTGAGCTGGAATATGTGTATGGATAAAGAAGCTAGACATGTAGAGTAGAGTAGTATAGTAGATACACATGAACATGCCGGCTTATGCGTGCGTATGAGCGCCTCAGTGTCGCCGCAAGCAAACTTTGTACGACACCCGCTATTCAACACGGTTTCATATTAAAATATGTTGGCTTGTACGTGTCTGCTTTACTATGTTGCAATAACTTTTGAAAAATTGCTGAAAATTTGCCTTGAAGCAATTTAATGCAAATTTTTTTCTTATCTACATAAGATATCTGCACATAAGTATCGTACGCGCAGATAATTTTCAGTTCACTAGCAGTTATATAGTTATTTTTACTTATTTCAGATGCCACCGTCAGGTTTTTTTTGATGTGGAATATATTTTGTGGATTGTGGAATTTAATGTAAGTAATAATGGTTTTTGCAATAAAAAATTTATGTTTTCATTATATTTTAATGTGGAACATATGTGGAACGTAATACAATTTATTTGTTTATTGTTGTAAAAAGATAACTTAAATTTTCAAAAATTCTCCTCGAACAGACTGTGATCAGTGAACGCCTCGAAACAATTATAATTAACTGTTTGTAGAAAAAAAAAAGTTGGTCAGACTTGAAAGGAAACAAACATAATTTTACCAACCCAAATAATTGTGGCAATTACAAAAACAAAAGGTGCCATGAAAAAGGTACAAAAGCATAATTAAACAAGCAAACCAAACAACAAACACACTTGAGTCCAAGTGAGCGCTTGAAGGTAATGAAAGCAACCAACGAAAAGAAAACGAAAGGAAATACCCACAATGCCGATGAGTAAGCACACCACAAGTAGCAACGACAAATTCATAATGCAGAAAAAACACAAGAACAAAAAAAGTATTACAATAATAAGAACAACAGTCAACTAGTTACACGAGCTGTGAGAGCAGAAATTAGCAGTCAACGTGCAGCAACATGCAACAAACGACAGGCAGTCAGTCAACAGCCAGTCGCCGAAAACATGTTTTCTAGCAACACGCGGACTGAAGGGCGATGCGAAGTCAAACTGCAGCAGTCGAACTGTGAGCCCAACAAGCGGGCAGACGGACAGCTTGTGCTGCAAAACAGCATTGTTGCAAGTCAGCCGATAGCGTTGGCTGCGGTTGAGGTTGCGGCTGCAGCGGATGCGGCGTTGTGGAAAATCTGGCACAAAGAGCCTAAAAGCAGCACGATGTAAAGGGAAAATAAGCAAGTAATAGTAATATAGTACATGGTATGCGACCGGTTTAGTTGAGGCGTTCGAGTGTGCGGCCGTTGAGTGGCAGGTGGCAGTTGACAATGAGGAGGCTGCTGTTACGTTCTTTTAGTGCTGAGATTGAGGTAAAGTAGTCTTACGCGGCGAGTGCGGGTTGAGTCAGAAGAGAAAGTAAATTGTGATACATATACCTACTTAAAATGAAGTCTTCAGTATGTGAAGCAGAACTTTATTTTTTATTAAATTGCAGATCTTAAATTTGTTATTCAAGCGAAAATTTATATCTCTTTATGCTATAATGAAAATATTTGATTTTTGTTTTATAATTTGAGTTTACTCAGCATTTGCAATCGAAACAGCAACGCAAGTATTTGAAATTTTACCCAAAAACTATTTTTAGACAAAGTGACGCCTAAAGGTATGCTACAATATCTGCGTTTTACAGAAAAATAATTTAAGATTATCCAAGTTTTACTAAAAATTGCACTAAAAATTACTAGTTATTCAATCACAATATTGAACTACAGTGAAAGCTAGCGCCTAAAAGTATGCCACAATTTACGTTTTTGAAACAAAATTAACTTAAATTAAACTAATTATTTAACTGAAATTGTAAAAAAATATCTTTGTAAGATAAATATCCACTAAAATAACGAACTGTGGTTTAAAAACAATTTTTTCAATACTTTAACGCCTAGATGTATACTATTTTTTTTTTTGTATTCTAGAAGAAATTCAATAAAGTTCGCGGAATATATGAGTACACATGAAGAAGCCTATTGAACAAGTGAAATAGTGTGCTTAAATTCAAATAACGCCAAAATGTATGCTACAATTTTCTTAGTTTAGTTATGGAAAGGCATATAAATTTAACATATTTAAATTAATAGAGCAGCAAATTGTAAGAAGATGACTAAATAATTAACAAATTTAACGAAAAAATGTTAATTAAGCTTAGTTTTTAAATTTTAGCGCCTATATGTATGCTAAAAATTTGGAATTTTTGCTATATAGTCAAACATTTCATATTTAAGGATTGATATACATTAGAGAGTGACTTCAATATTGAATTCTCAGTTCTAATAAATTTTAAATTCCCGTTACGGAGCGCAATGACCTCTCATAGGACATACACAAAATTATTTAACTTGCAACAAAGGTAGAAGTGACGTGCGGCTGTATTGGTGAGATACTATATTTTCGTATAAAATATAATAGAAATTCCAAACTGCAATCACACATACAGACACACACGTTTACATACACTTAAGCACAACAAATCTCTGTTTGCTAAACTTTAGTTGAGTGACTGACAGTTGGTTGAAACCGCACCGCAGATAGACAGCGCAAATGTGCAACAAAGTGTTGCTGTTTGCAATTAGAAGTGGCATGTGGGAATTCACATACACACCAACACTTGGCGCTAAATTTAGAAAAACAAATGTAGCTACAAACCTACAATGTTGCATAAGTTGCATGCGAAAATGAGCGAAAAGAGATAAAACAATATATGAAAATTTAAGTAGAAAAAATACTAAAAAATATATGTATACGCAAAGCTACAAAATAAACTGTGCAAAATGTTGCATGCAGCAGTTGCAGTTAAATTTATAGACACGTTGGCGCTAACTGCGGCAGTGGCTGCGGTCAGGCAGACACTTTTATATACAACGTGGCGTTTTGGTTGCTAATGCATAGATACATTAATATATATACTATACATACAGACGTATGCGGTATTCCAGCGCCAGCCAGTTGGACAGCAGCTCTCGTGTGTGCTTTTACGCTTGATAATTAAGAATGAAAGCCATGTGGCATGCTGCAAATTAATATATATCACTGCATGTGTGTGTGTGTGTGTCTGCAATTGTGGCAACAGCAACAACCAATGTGAAAACCGCAATAATAATAATAATAATAATAACAATAATCACAACGCCGCGCACTGCAGTCTAAGCTGAAAAGTAAAAGTGTTGCAAAGCGTGGTCGTACAACAAAAAAAGTATAATATTCCAACCGGTTTTTATTGTTGTTGTGCTGTTTCTTTAATTTCACAGCATTTATTTTATTGTTGTACTGTGTTATTTGTTGCTGTTTTGCTGCAATGTTGCGCATAATGTGATTGCAAGTGAGCGCAACTTTAAAATTAATGTTTGTTGTTGTTTTTTTTGTACATTGTTTGTTGTACCTGATATAATACGTTGCTACAAGCTTGTTAATTATTACTTTAATTTAAAATTCAAACATTTGTATGATATTAAAGGTGTTTTTCATGGGAATGAGTTTCAGCAACATGTTACTAGCAACATCAAATGCTGCTTTTGGTTTTAAATATAATAGTCACTGTCAACTAAAAGTGTCGTTATGCGCAACTAACTGCAAAAATGAAGTTCCACCGTTCAATCGAATGCCAGCTATAGTATATCAGAGCAAAAGGCATTAATATATAATGTTTTTCTTAGCAAGTATCCCGACGAATGGTGTAATTTATTATTTATTTTATTTTAAAGAAAACATTAAAGAACCAACAACTTTCAGTATCAACATGTAGCAACAACAGCCGGTCACACAACAGCACCCGAGGCCTAGAAAAACTTCAAAATCCAAAGTCAAAATGTAAAGCAAGGCTACTCATAATAATTATAAAGCAAAAAAGAAAAACAAATAACAACAAAAAAGTTGACAACAAGCAAGAACTGTCAGGAGCAGCCAAACAAGCAGATAAAGAAATGCGAAGCGACAACAACAGCAGAACTTGTGTGAAGCAGCAACATCTGCCATAATTTGCAACAAATGTGTGGCATTGACGGCATTGATGGTCGGCCGCAAGCACAAATGCAACATATAACTGTATACAACTGTTGTCATGCGTCGAACACTGCCGTTAGCAGCAACTGTCCATTGCGGCATGCCACTTGTGTAATGCAAGTTTTGAAAGTTGCAGGCAAGAAATCAGCAAAATAACAAACTAAAATTTTACTTATTCACTTAAGTGAATACTTAGGTTCTGGTAATTGAACTAAGGAGAGTGGAAAATTGTATGAAGAAAATATGATAATGCAGAGCAGAATGCGATAAAAAGTGGGATTAGTGAGAGGCAGTGAAAAACTGGAGAAATGATGTCAGAGAATGTATAAGGAGAGCATACAATACAGTTAACTAAGGTTTTCACATATTCTAGAAGCTAAAAGGACCTATTAAGGGTCTAGTAGCTCAAAGATGTTGAGAGATAGAGATCTTTATAAAGGCAGAGAAAGATAGAGAGATTCAAGTAAAGAGGGAGAGATCGAGATAGATAGATATGGTTATAGCGGAAGTGACTCTAAAAATATACAAATATTTGAGAAAATTCTTTAATATTGCCAATTATTTCTTGATAAAATCCACTATGGCAGAAGTTAACTTCGAATTAAATGATTAATAAATTTAATACGAATTTATAGGAAATAATAATAAGTAAAGATTGTATGAAACTCACATGAGACTAATATCGCTTCCACTCTTCACCATTTCGTCTATAAACTCCAAGAACTCTGCCATAGTTGGCATATTTACAAGACCTTTGAAGCACAGTCACACCTCACACCAATCAGTTGCGTAATTGTACATGTTCCACTGTTGAAACAGTAACTAGCCCAGACATAGAACACACACGCACACTCAACTCACACAATCATATGGTATGTGAGAATATGTCAGTCTGGTCTGTTTGTACAAGTGGAATTCCATGTCAGTGCATTAAGTGGGCGTTGCAAATTGACATTTCGTTAAATTAATAAATGAGCAATGGATGTTGTAGCGTGTGGCAATATGCAATAACAATTTCCACGAAATACGCCTGTCGATATCATCGTTATAAAGGTTGTGGTTAGAGTGAATCATTATGCGTAACATATCAGCTATTGCGTGTACTACTGGCGCAGTGAACAGGGTGTGTACGGTTACTTGACAAGCGTGAGCTGTACCAACAAGGAAACACGTTTAATATTCTTCGAGTTTTAATGGTCGAGTTTAGTGTTAAAGTTTATGAAATGCATGTTTTTAAAGAAAAATAAAAACCTGAACATATTTGTGGAACCTATTCCCAAATATGTTCCACATTGTGCTTTTATGCGTGATTTATACTTTTGTATAAAAAGAATTTTTATATACATATTCATCATAACGGTGTAATAAATTTTTGTGGAACTTGTTTGTGGTATGTATTGCTTTACTTAGACAATTTTTTTTTTTCGATAATAATTCATAATTTCACCCTTTAGTCATTGAAATAAACATCATTTAAAGCATGCAATGTGTGGAACATATTATAAAAACGTCTGTATTTAAGCTGCTTAGGTTTGTGTCTTTTCTATACATAATATTATATATAAAATACTATCATAAGTCACTTTCAAAACTGTTTGTTACCGTATTACACTCAACAATTTTCGCTATTAACTCTCTTTACGACGAGCTATGGCGGTCAAGAAAAACTTTCCAATCAAACTATAAATGGCAAATGGTTTAAAAAGGGAGCGCATAGTTTAAGTGCAAAAAAAATACTAAAGAAATTGGTAAAAAAGTAAGGAAATGAAGAGAAACGACAATAATGACACTCCAGCAAACATTATTACAAAAGTTCTGCATGAAAGTGCGTTGTGGAATGCAATTCCTTATGCGATTTTTTCTATAAATTTTCATTTTAAATGGTCGCCAACCAAAAGGCGTAGGATGAGCATAATGGTGGACGCCGTCTTTTGGTGAAGAAAAATGATCATACGCAATGCGCTTTTGCGCTAGAACTTTCTAGGCGCCCAAATGGTTGAGGGTACTCGATTTCCTGCGCTCACTAGTTTTGTTTGCGCCAGGCAGCTTGCGGGTATACAATTTGCGCACTTTTAATTTTTTTATTTAATTTTTACTGCAACATTTTTCTTCATCTTCAGCTCTTCAGGGGTGTGCTTATGCTTGAAGTACCGCCGTGCACTAGTGGAACGCAATGAACGTTATGAGGGCGAAAGTTAACAACAAACTCAGCAATTTTCAAAGTCGCAGCAGCACGAAAAAATTGCTGAATGCATTGAACGCAATTGAATGTGACCCCTAAGCAGCGTGTGGTGCGGCCTCAGCGCTCACATACCGTACAGAAATTTCTTATGCAAATGCGAAAAGTTTGACGACAAAAGCGAAATAAAAAAGAAAATAAGCAAAATCGAAGGAGAAGAAAAATAGTAAGAAAGCTGAAAATTCCACTGCAATGCAACCATGCGCAGACAAGCGCCAAACATTCAATATTTTCGCTGATAATTTCTACCATTAATGCAAATATTTGCTAAAGCATTTAATGCACAAGCAAGTAGGCAAGAGAGTGAGGGAGAGCGCTCGAAAAAATTGCGGAAATGTTCCACATTCCACACCCTTGCAAATATCGCTTGTCGCTTGCGCTGCGGCGCTCAGTGTGGGCGCAACGTATTGTGGCACATTAGAAAATATTAACTCACTGGAATTTTTGCGCAAAAGTAAAGTTCGGAAAGTACGTAGAAAGAAAAAAGTTAAGCGAAAAAGTGCTGGCAATCATCGAAAGAGCAAGTAGTTGATGGCAAAAAGTGGGAGCAAAAAAAGAGGGAATGCAGATTCTTAGGAGTTCGCGTCGCACATTTGCCGGGTTAATGGTCATGTTTTTGGGGTTATCAGAAAACATGCGAAATTACATAGCAGTAAAAGTACAGCAAATACTTATAAATGGCCGCAGCAGTTGTATGTTGGAAGCGCGCCGGAGGTGAGTGTGCGGTGGCGTCATCAAAGCATCTCTGCGGGCGGACAAAGTTTTTGGCACTTGCTCGTTGCAAGTTTCCTAATTTTTCATACTTTTTGTGCGCCAATGCAGCATATTTGCGTGTTCTTAAAGAGTCTTCTTGCTGTAAACCCACTACAGACTCGACATATATTTTTTTTGCGCTAGCGTATTCTGGCGTGTTATCAGAAGTTTGTTAATTTAAAAATATAAAGTTGATTTATTGAAATTATTATTGCTGTAAGAAATCGTCGCACAGCTATTTTTGGTGAAATGTGCAAGAGATGAGAGCGCAAAAAAAACGCATAAATATTTACATGGGAGTACAGCACTTATTTTGAGTGCGGTAATTACAGTGCAGTATGATCAAAGCAATAAATGGCAGGAGAAGAAAATTAGGCACAACTTTGGTATAAGAAGTAAACTTGCTAAAAATCTGTATTACATTAAAAAAAAATAAGAAAAAAAGTTCATAAAAAATATAAAATATTTTATTTTATAAAAAATATTGTAAGGATTTGACGTTATTGTTGCATAATACACAAACGTATCTACCGAAAACATAGAAATGTAAGTAAAATTTAATAATTACTTCAAAATATATGTGGATCGCATGTGGATTGTATGTGGAACAAATCGAAATACTTTAGAAATAGCACCAATTCTTATCAGATAAACAAAATATTACATAAAACAAAAATTCCGTGCAAAAGAATTGTGGAACTTAAATGTGGTGCATGTAATATGCACGAAAAATGCCGGAAACTATTGCTGTGTTGTTAAGCAGACTAAGGGTATTACGAAATGCAAAAAACTGGTATAACGAAATGCCAAAATTTTTGTGGAACCTATGTTGAACATAATTTTTTTGTTTAAAAATACTTTTTTAGCCCTTAGTAACATTTTTTTAATATAACTGCCGAATATATGTCGTATGGCAGCTTTTTCTACAATTTAAAGCAAAAAAATCGGTAAAATACTATAATAAATTTCATTGCATTTCTGCTGCGCTCAAATAAATTTACACGATCGCCACCGCACATCTACACATACAAGCATATACACTGGCATACACAACAATTGAGGTTACAATATTGCAAACCGCATTTACGCATACATGTGCGCAAATGAATGCTGTGCAAATGTATTGGTGAGTGGGCTCCGAAAAATGGCTGGAAATTGACCGCACTTGACTACTTCATTACCATGTTTAATCCGATCACTGCAACGAGGTGAGCGCGAAGCGGTAGTCAGTTGCTGCCGCATAGAGTCGCGCAGTATAGGCGTATTGGCGAAGATATTAAGCATGTATACCGTACTTGGGCCAACAGTTGATGGCATGCAACGGAATGTATGCTAATTTCAATTGACGCGCATGCAACATTTTGTGGCACAACAAGGACTTGGCTATATGCAAACATTGCCATATGGCTGTTACAGGCTGCATACAATACAATGCGTGTGTATGTGTCTGTGTGTATACACTTACAATACACAGCTCTGTACTGCCATCTGTTAAGTTAACCAATTGACCGAAGCCTATGCAGCTGTACCGCCACACAATTGTAAAACCACCAATATGCACTGCACTGCCGTATGTGTGCGTGCAAACAAATACAAACTCAACTCAATGAACACACATACACAGACAAAAGCGTTCATTTACATTCATGCTTGCCGCTTGCCGCTCTTCATAGACGTAATGTCATTGTTGTTGTTCTGGTCAACTGCTGTTGGAATCGAGTTTTTATTGTCTCAATGCAGATTGGCCAGGCATCGAAGTGTGTATGTATAACTGTATGTATGGTTTGGATATATGTATGTCAGCACATATGTTCTGCTGATATTTATATACTTTGCGGTTGCATGCGTATGAGTGTGTGTGTGTTTGCGTGTATTTGTATTTGTGCGTGTTCGCATCATTGCCTATCATTGTTACAACATTGAGCTTTGATGTTGCATGCCACTGACCACTGTGACCACAGTATCCACGATTTTATTTACGACTGCAACGCCGCATATGCGTATGCGTGTACATACATATATTAGTATACAATATGTTCGCTATGGTTGTATGCATTGGTGAATGTCCTACTTGTACTGTTGATGCTGCAATGATTGCTACAAGTAATAAAATAAATATGCAAATGTACTCGTAAGTTGAAAATTTTATGCAATCAACTTTGTGTGGACGGTGTATTGTGCAAACAAAGATGCATATGTATGTGCATACAAATGTATATGTTTATTATTGCATTTTCATTACAAAGGCGAAATATAGCTATCAAAGGCTTTTATTAAAAAGCTTTGGTGTTTTAGTAAGAGTTGGGAATAAATTATATATACTTAAGGCGTTTTGGTTTACGATTTGAAGATTTTCTTATGGGGTACTGCTTGTTTTAGGACAACAAGCTGAAATTAGTATCACCTAAGTATGATTAATTTACAATATATTGACAGTTTTTACTTTGGCGCAAATATTTTACGTGTGGAACGTATGTGGAACTTGTGGAACATAACTTAGAAAATATGTAAAAAATTCTATGCTGAGCGTATAAGGCAAGCCCTTAAACAGCAAAATCTTTACACTGCCATAAATTGCAAATAACGGTATTTGTGCACAAAATTATAAAAATGTAAGCTCTACATATGTGTGGAACTTGTATTTAAACTTATATAAAAAAATGGAAATTGTATTTAATATTTCTTTGTCTATAAAATACACATGTTTAACTCACTCGATTTTCATTAAGGGACTTATATGGAACTTGTGTAAACTTTTGTGGAATTGTTTATTTACCAACCATTTCACTATTTGCACTTCCAAAATATAACTACCATCGGCCGATCAGTATAAATATTCGATTTTCATTGTGGAACGCATGTGGAACTTGTGGAAACTATTATGGAAATGTATGTTTATAAACTATTACAGTCAAAATAGCCTTCAAAATATAAATAACCTTGAAAATATCTAAAATAAACACAAGGTTAAGGTTCCACTTATATTATGTTTTACTTTTTCTAATATTTTCCGCTATAGATCGATTCTATCAAATATTTTGTATTTTTGTTTCACATTATATAAATTTCACAAAATACAAATTCCACCATCAACCTGCATTGCAGAAAAACATAAGCTTCTTTGCATAAATTTTATCGATTCTACCGCAACCGCAACAAATCTACGATTATTCAGCAAACGTAACTGGTTATTAATTAAGTGATTTAATCCGACACCAGTGCCAATGACGAACAAAGCTGCCTGACCTACGCTCCATTTAACCAGGACACAAACATGCATATGCACACACACCAGAAAGGCAATCAGCTAGCCAAATATATGCGCGTGTGTTTGTGTCCGGTTGAACCGGCTGCTTGACCACAACTCATTGGTGACTTATTGACACTCGCACAATTGCATTCAGAATTCAACAAATATTCCTGCATCCAAAAATATGTACATGTAACCACGCACCGAATGCGTTTGCATATGTGTTTACTCACATGGAAATTTGTTGTGTATGTATGTATGTGTGAGTATAAAATGCAGGTGTGTGTGCATTAAATATGTTTTTCGGAAATTCGGCAACTCTTATTAGTGTTGGTTTGAGCATTTATTGTCACCAAGTGTGCTATTTGTGTGAAGATGGCATTAGCTAAGCAAAAGCTGTATGCGCCTAAATGCAGGCAACAAACTCTCATACACATAAACGCATATATTTTAAGTGCAAAATTGTTTTAGTGGTTAAATTGCATTGGCTTATGTTAATTTGCGTACGGGCAGCGTTCGAGACGCCACTCATGCTGTTGGTCGAATTGGAAATTTGGTAAATTCAAATATATGCATTTGAAATGGATATGTCGGTTAGGACAAATGGCAACCGTGTCACTCGTGGCATGTTGTATATAAGTACTGAAGCACATAAGTAGTCGGTCTCCTATGCGAAGACGACAGCTGTTGTGCGTTATTAAATTGCAACAGCTTTCAGAAGTCATCTAATTTGCTATATGTAACAAATCTAACTCATGTGTGCTCGTATTCGGTTTGGTTTGGTATTCAAGACTTGGCAATTATGCCATATAAAATATTCATTTAATACTAAGAGTATTTTGTCGACTGACAGCTTTGTAATTAGTCGATGAGCTTTTGCGGTTGGTCCATTGAAGGAGCGCACTTTCTGTTGAAGAAATGATGTATGACATAAAGAAAAATTCTGGGATCAATGTCAGTATGCGACAGCTCAGATTACAATATGTATTTATTTACATTTCTAGCTCAGTAGATTTTTGATGTATTTGTTTCAGTAGCTATGCTTGTATGAGAACTTTGGTGCAAAGTCTTTAACTTTTATAACATTAATACATAAAGCAATAATTAAAGCGCAGTAAAAATTATTTCAGAAATAATATATTTAATGCTTTTACTTTATGATATAAAGATAATAAATTTCCAAAACATTTTTTACTAAATTCTCCATTTTGAGCCACTTTGAGCCAATTTTCCTCTCAAATTAACGAATACCATAAATTGAAAGTCCATTTTCAACTCAAATAGCTTTAAAATGTCGCTGATAAGGGATCGCGGTTGGAGTAAACGGCTGGTAAAATTCAAATAAATATTATTAAAGAATTTGAAATTCGTTTTGAGTCACTTTGAGCAATTTTTTCCAATATTTACAATTTCATTAGTAATATGTTTCGATATATTAATGCTCGCTTTATACAATTTTAAAAGCGAGAAAATCATATTTTGAGCAAGCATGAATTATGTTGAGCCATACTCATTTGTTAGACAATTCAATACAAAAAATTCAATTTATACCACATTTGATTGCTAATCTAATAAATTATCTCTACTTTACAGAATTTTGAGTTCATTATTTACATTTTGCTTCATTTTGAGCCAACAAAATACTATTACAATTCAGTTATATTGAATTAAAACTTACAAAAAACATTTTCAGTTTTCCGAAATTATAATGATGCCCTTACCACATCATTTACCACTGACTTAAAAATGCGTAAATTTACTTTAAGCCAAATTGAGCCACATTGAGCGCTCCAGCCAAACACTTTGAGTTACTATTGTTTACATATTTTACTGTTTGCACTGCGCATAGCATTTTCAAAATCTAATTAAAAAACGCCCGTACTCCCGCTTACCTACCAAAGAGGCGCCAAATAGTTAGTGCCAACTGCACTATATTATTATTAGAGCACACAAACTAAGCTGCAAATATTTATTGTGGTTTCAATACAGCTGCATAAATTCCCACAATACATTAGCAGTTAGCTTGGCATATTGAGCCACTGCCGGACCATTAACACTTAACCAAAATTGCAGTGAAGCATTAAAATGAGTACAAATAAATAGTTTTCATAGAGAGCGCACAACTCAACACGAATTTAAAGCGCTGCTTTGCTTGAATAGTGGGAGTTGGGGATGTTGGTTGAAAGTGTGTGCTGGCGCGAGTGCAATTAAATGCATAAAATGAGACAAACTGTCATGTGGAATGTAAGTGAATGTGTTGTAATGTTTGTAACTGGTTGTGTGCGAGTGTTTTGTTTAAACGCGCGTAAATTGACTTGTACGTTTAATTTATTGTTATTTACCGTACAGATATAAAGTGGGCGATGGCATGCTCTTGCAGCAGATATGTTGGTATGGTAAGCGAGAGGGGAGTGATTGTGTGATATATTAAAGAACTTTAATGCCACATGAATCGAATGTCACACTTTAAACGCTTTTGTTGCAAGTGCGTGTGAGATAGTGAGTAGAGGAGGAATTTACTTGCAACTGGAGAGAAGTAGCATAAAAATTATGAAAGATAAATGTCAAAATAATATTTGAATTAGTAGTAGAGTCTCTAGCATAATGTTTGTAATTTTATATATTTATTTTGGTAAAACTTAGCTGTCTCTAAGTAAAGTTGCGTAGAAAAAGAACGCGCTTGTAGCAATACTTGTGTGCTAAATCACTGGCAGCACACCTATGGGACGCTTAAATTTCGCAGCAATACAACAAAAACAATGAGAGAATGCAAACAATTATTGATAGGCTGTGAGACATCTCCATATAGTGTCTGTATGCATTAAGGTGGTGCTTAAAAACAAAAAAAATAATAATTATAAAAAATGTCATTAACATCTGCAGTAACACTACTGTCGGAAACGTTAACACTTATAAAATTTTATTTCATTATTCCACTTGCCGACATCTACGACCACCCTAATGTAATATATGAAACCTCTCCTTCACCAGCATAACTCATACGCCCTGTCCAACATACGCACACATGACATATAGAGCACATTACGCATACGCCCCGTATGCTCAATTGCATGCGCACCATTGCAGTCGAGCGCTAATAAATTATTAAGTACAAGCAATAAATTTCAAATTAATCGTTGATATTTTATCAGAAATTGTGCTAGTGCATTACGACATAATTATTGTTGCCATTTCGGTGTGAATATACAGCGAATTTATGTTGTAATATATATGTGGATACACAGGCACACACGCATTTATGGGTACAACTATTTTATAGCCTGCCTGCAGCCGCTCATTATTTGCTGTCGGGCATTTAATTCGAGCATGATTTTTTTCTCCGTTTTTGTGTAGTAAAATGTTAATTTTAAATAAATTATTTCGGCGTTAAGCTGTGAGCATACCTGCAACTATAGGCGTGTGGCTGTGCGTTTGCACGAAGGTGTTGTGGCGTAAAGACAACAATAATAACCATAATAGCAAACAATAACAACAATAAAGAAACAAAAGGCATAACAAAAACAATGACAATATAAAATGATGATGACATAAAATATAAAATATGCGGGGAGAAAAACGACGGGAAATTGCCTGCGGCCAGCAATTATAATGACATCAAGAATGTGTGAGAAAAAATAAACAGCGAAAATTAGTGAACAAAAATAAATAATGGTTAAACAAATTATGCGCATGAAAATTTTTAAGCGCAAACGTGTCGGGAGAGTAATAAAATAAAAAAAAAAAAATAATAAAAATAAAAAATTATAAAAAATAAAAGAAGTTTAGAAATTAAATTTAATGGCATGCTAAATAATACAAAATTGTAAAATTTAATAAATGAAATGAATTATCTGAATTTTTGCACAATTTTAAAGTAAAAATTAATATAAAAAATTTAAACTTTTGGAAAATAATAAATACTATATAATAATAAATAAAATACCCAAAAAACATTAAAAAATTATGTTGATACACTTTCCAAAATTGTTAAAAAATAATAGTTATTTTTATCTATTATTAAACACGAAGTAAATATTATATTAAAAAAAATTTCTTCGAAACATTTTACGAATTTCGGTGATTTTTTGTCACATTTTTCTCACATACCAATTAATTAAAAAAAAATTTAATAGTAATGAAAAAAAATACTGCGCAGGCAACTGAAAATAACCAACAACAACAAAAGCACTCAACGTCAATTATGCCACCGCAATAATTTTCGCGCGTCTTTCAATTTAATTGTTAATTTATTACACGCAAACAGTAGCAACAAAAAGTATCAAAATAACAGCGGCAACAAACTTGTCATGTACACTGCCACAACAGCGACATGACATAACTGTTTTTTTTTGTTTTTTCCTAACAGCGCTATAACTTTAGTGTAATTTTTTTAATTGCCTACTTGCTGGTAAATTATAGCTAGAGGCTGTGTTTTTGATTTATTTCTGCTTTGATGAAATTAAAACAAAAAAATAAATAATAATTCATTGTATAAAATGTCTCATAGAGTTTATTTACAAAAGCATTAATGATTTTAGGCGAATACTTTTAATTTGCAAGCAATTAGCTGCAATAATATTAGAAAAAGTATTTGAAATTTTTGATTTTATGAGCGATGTTCGCAAAGTGGCTCAATATTGAATACAAGTGCAATAAAGTCTCTTAATTTGTAATTAATAGTCGCAAATATTAAAGTACTGCTTATATCTGGAGTGAAGAAAACTTTATTGGAATTTTATACTTTTTTGGCAATTGGCTCAAAATGGCTCATTATTGATAAAGTGTGGGTTTAAATCCACAAATTCTTCTAATATTTAATATGAGTAGTTTCTAGTTCATAAGACATCAGGCTTTAGAGTTATGGATTTTTCGTTACATCACTCAATATTATATCAAACGCAAATAAGAGCTAGGAAGCTGTTTATGTCGGTATGAGTGTACACAGTATTGTTACTGGTGCTACGTTTAAATTAGGCCTTTATTGAAAAAGAAGAAGAAGAATGAAACTGAGTTTGCTTTAATTTCTCCTTAAAAATTTTTCATATTATTATATTTTTGTAATGGTTTCTTTGCATAATTAAATATGTAAATGAAAAATTCCTATGGTTTATACGTATAATTATATATTTTTTTGAGATTATTTATATTTTCCGTTTAACTGCTAGATATTAACTGAAATTAGCTCAAAGTGAGCTAAATGTTGCGCAAGCGGTATAAGAGTAAACCCCTAGAACTACATATATATATTAAACACATTCTACTAAAACTTTACTACCAAAAATTAAAATAATATTTTGTTTAAATATTTGCAGTGGCTCCATAGGTCTCAATATTCAAGAAAAGTTACTTAAAGACCAAATTTTAAAGCATTTTAAGCAGTAAACAGCTTTGAAGATTTCCTAACCTAACGACATCTATTATACTTCGTTAATTTTTAGCGTCATATTACGTAACGCATAAGCGCTCAAAAAAGCAGCAGGCAACTTCAAAGTTGTCAGTTCATTAAACCACATTGCCAAGCTCAGAATAATTTGATTTTTCGTTAGCTGCTGTGTAGCAGCTACAATTTGCGGTTCATTGATTTTTCGACTTGAATTTCTTAGCAAAGCATTGATATTTTTAGTAAACATTTATCGAACACATACAGATACATATGTATATAGTGGGTTTTATATGGGGGGTGTGTTTGTGCCGGCTCTTGCCATTCGACACCAATTAAGTTGCACTAATTAACTGTCAAAATGTCACAGTTTCAACATCAACAAAACTTACACCAAAAATAAACCCAACACCTAAGAGCTGCTGCTGCACACCTGTGCACTCTACAGATATTTACCGTTAAAGTCCGCACAGATTAGACGCACATATACTCGTATTATTGTGGATGTATGTCAGTTTGTGTTTTTGTCTCCGGCATCATTTATTATTGGCATAAATAAAGCCGGCACGTTTATTTATTTTCGTTAACACACTACAAGCATACACACACACTCGGGTTCCTGAAGATATATACCGTAAATGAGTCATCATCACCTGCTTGTGAACACACACACTCAGTGGGAGGCAACTGCTGAGGAGACAACATCAACGCCGCAACGACGTAGCGACAAGCAAACGTCACTCTTCATCATTCACAGTTATTTATATGGATGGACACAAGTACAGGACATACATACATATATGAGCGTTTGTTTGTATCACTAAAGGCTACAGGACAACATCACAAGCGCGTACAGCAGCAGCTGAGCGCCACACATGCATAATATATGATGCCGAAAAGGTTTGCTGGTCATTCGTTTGCTTCATTATTTCAAGCAGTTGCTATCGAGACTGTGTGTGCTGTATATACATGTGTGGTAGTATGCTTTTGGGCGCCAACTGCAGCTGGACAGTTACAAGTAGTGTGTACTATGTCCTTTGGTAGGCAAGCAGCCGTCGTTGTCGTACGCTAGCAGCCGCAGTGTATAATCGAGCGGATACAATCATTTTAATAGACACCCCGTTGTGTATGCGCCTGAAAGTATGCACTACATGTAATTTATGCCAGCGTACAAAGTTCAAGCATACAGCTGTAGACTTGTTTGTGCCGTTGGCGGTCAAATGGTCATGTTTAGTCACGCTAGACAGCCAGACAACCTTTTATATCTATGGTGCTGTTTATGCGCCTAAAAGCATGCATTTGTAAGTAAATTTTGTTGCGATATAAGCGGTAACACTTTTTTGGGGGTTATAATTCATGTGGAAGCGTGAAAGGGCTAAAAAGTAGCGTTTTTAAGTAGAGGAAATATAATAAGAGCGGACTTGTGAATTTTTTGGGTAAGAGTCTACGCACAAGCCTGGGTTAAAATTACGAAGTACATACTGTACATCTGAACTATTTTTATAAAAATATTACATTAGAAATCCTAATTTTCAACTCCGCATTTATTTAATATTTTTAATTTAATATATGGTTTGAAAATTTTGCTCAAATGGCTCAATCTGGTTTAAAATAAAGTCAATTTGAAATATTGAGAAATATTTTCTTAAATCTTTTCAAATATTCGTTATTTAATCTGATATTATTAACTCGTTTTCTTAATTTACTTTATTTTGTTACTTTTTTACTCAAAAAACTGAGTCGAATCTTCGTTTTAGCAAATAAATAATAATAAAAAAGCAGAATTGCAAGACCTATTTGCTTTCACGTGCATTTAAACAATTATGGCACAATTTTATAACAACAGTGTTTCGAAAACCGTGCTCAAAGTAGCTCAAAATGGGTTTGGGTACAGTAAATACAAAATATTGAGAAACTACCGAAACGTAAATATTTCTTTATCTTTAAAAATCTGGAGCTTTTGAACAGAAAATCTAGACCGCATCATTTAGAATGATAAACAAATGTCGCTTTTACATATAATGCCTCAAAATGGCTCATAATGAATTTCTCACATATTTGTTATTACAATTTCGTCTCATTTGTAAAAATAAATGTATCAGTCTTTATTTTAAATAACTTTTAATGAAATATTTCGGTGCCGTGTAAGTAGAAGAAAAATGGAATTGCACCACAGCTCAAACCGGCTCAATATGCTTTACTGCATGCCTTATTTAATTGAATTTCAGCATGCTGATAGCTAATAAATAACAGCATTAAATATAGAAAGGGTAAGTGGCAGTTTCCTTACTTAAGAACTTAATGTATTATATCGTTTAAAACCCGATCGACGGAAGATGCAGAATTTTCGTAAATTGAAAATACCGAAAATTTAAGTGCACTTCTCAGCTGTCATTAACCATTACACAAAATAACCAAGAATACATTTATTTGTATATGTACCGGCTGCAATAAACAGTATCTACGAAAAGCATACGTACAAACAGACACAATATTTTTGCTCCTTTTGTATTAGCTTAGCTAATATCACTGCTAAGCAAATATTTTGAGTGCTAAACCAACGGTAGAGTGGTGAGACCAGACCTAAGTGGCGGAGTGTTGAGTGTGAGCGATGTGATTTTGTTACTACTAAAATCCATTAGTATCATTTTGACTGTCCATTCATGCAGAACACTCTTCGATTGGGGATAAGATGGCGTATAAGATGGCGATAGAAATGAATAGAGTAGAGGGGGTAGAGAGCGACATGTAAGCGCAACAACAAGCTGAAAGTTATTGTCTATAAGGACAATAAAGACGACGTCAATAAGGTAATATTGCGTCAAATGCAGGCAGGCAAGCTTAGACGAAGAGTTTTTGATGGAGAGTAGAAGAGCGGAGCGGATAAAGGAGCTACGATATACATAGTAGATATGGAGTAGTTGATGAGCAGTTAAGCAAACAAATAGCTGAATTTCCAAAGTGTCTATGACCGCACAGGTAGCACGGCAACAGTAGCTTGTTAATAACAACAACAACATTAGACAGCCATAGGTAACAATAGCAACAACTTGTTTTTATAGACCATTTATTTTCTAAATAAACATGATGGCTCTTAAAACCACATGAACATATATTTAGCACAGGTAAATAGAAAATATGTATATACACACAAATATACTAACACATAACCGACGTCTATTGCATTGTGCAACAATCAAGGCATAACAACAGGCGCATATATCTGCAGTTGTAGTTGTTGTTGCACGTACGTAATGCTCCGCTATTTGTTGCTGCTTGTGCAGCCATAAACAGATGCCGTTGCGCACATTAATCTGCTATAAATGGCTTATAGTACGGCCATTGCATTGCATTGCAGCGGAAAGAAGGCGAGCTCTTCAGCTATCTTGTTGCATACTTTTAGGTGCACAAGCGTGGTAACTCATATGCGTGTGTATATACAACAACTTCATTTATGCTTAATGCGGCGGCAAGTTTTGAGTGCGTAGACATACATATGTGTGTTTGACTGTGTGTGTGTATCTTTACTTTGTAATCGTAGCTGACTAGTAATACATGTGTGCCGTACTGCATGCAATAAGCAACATATATATATATATATATTTATATATACATGTAGAAACATTTCAACTGCTACGTTGGATATTTATGCGTGTTAAGAAATTCTCAGTGAACACCTGTAATGCAGCGCTGGTGCCAATGACTGCATAAGTACCGTTAGATAACTCTATACTTTTATACAAATATACTAAATGTAAATATGTTTTTAAATATTAACTAGTAACTTTGTATATTGGCATTTAGCTTTATAAATATTTGCTTTGAAGTTATTGTGTATTTTAGCAGTTTTTGTTGCATACTTATTGGCTGATATTGAGCATATCGCTGGGTTTCGGTTTTTACTGTTATCATAAAGACATAAATTGTTATTTATTCTATATTTATTGTTTGCAAAATAGTTGAGACAATTGCATATGTTTTCTTTAAACCTGTTGCACGATTAAATTTCATTAAAATAATATTCTAAATATTATTTGCAAACAAAAATTATATGAAGAGTAAATTTAAAAACATTTAAAGCGAGATAAAACATACAGAAATAATTTGATTTTAAACGACTGTCGCAAATTATTTAAATTTTATTGGAAACATTTTTATAGAAAAACTGTAAATTGATTTTGAGCAACTTGGAGCCTAATTTTAATGTATTCAACTTGCTACAAATTTAACCAAAATGTGTGGTATTACTATTTTTTCACACTACGCTTATACTTATATTAATTTAGTTCAGTTAAATAAAGTCAAAAAAGTGTTTTTTTTGTATTTTGAGCCGTTTTGAGCAAAACTAAATTATACTATTAAATTAAAAACAATAAGTAATAAATACATAAAACAATTTATATCCAAAGTTTAATTATTATAGAGATTTAACAAAACAATTTGAATTGAATTTAGAGCAACTTTGAGTCATATTTTAATACATTCAATTTGCTAGAAATTTAACTTTAATGTATGGTATTACTATTTTCCACATTACGCTTCTACTTAGTTCAGTTATAGAAAATCTAAATCGTGTTTTTTTATATTTTGAGCCGTTTTGAGCTAAATTAAATTATACGAAAATCATAAATTAAAAATAATTGGTAATAAAAGCTGAAAGGAATTTATTTTCATAATCTAATTATTACAAAGATTTTACAAAGCTATTTGAGTGAAATTTTGAGTAACTTTGACTAAACTTTTCACTCAAATTAGAGATGTCAATATTTTTACAGTTTGCAATTTTAATGATACTAATTTTACTAAATTTAGTAGCTTTTCTTTCATGTACTATGTTTAAAATAATTCATTTCAGTCACATTACATGCCAATTGCGTTTTGAGTCATTCTGAGCAACTTTGAGTCGTTTGAATATGCTATTGTAAATTATCTCTCTAGCTCTACTATAAAATCCGACTTAAAAATATGATTTTAAAAAACATTTTGGCATAATTTTATTAATTTAAAGCTTAAATGCATTTTGAGCTCTTTTGGGCCAATCTGACATTTTTCTATATATTCATTATATTTAGCTTAATAAATATTTTTTCTTTGTAAAGCAAGTTTAATTTCTTCCGTAACATTTAAAATATTTCAACTCTCCATACAATGTGCGTTGTCTTGCAATTAAAATATAGCTGAGTAGAGGGTAAAACACAAAATGATGCAGAAATTTAATTACCAAACGAATTACGCACAAATCCATCAAAATTAACCGCAATTAAGTAAGTTTGGCACGCTGCAGCCAATTTAGCCGCAACTGCAAATAACTGCGGCAAGCGCACCTTCAACCACACACAAAGCCATATATAGAACGGAGTTGCTAATGAAGAAATGAAGTCAGCTTGCAGGCGTCGGGTGAGGCGGCGCAGAAACTTTTTTTCCATTTGAATTATTCAATTTTACACCTTGTGGCAATGCGGCAGCCGACGTGTGGGTGTAGCAAACACCCAACACTGCACCGCGTAGTATGCATGACACGAAGCAAAGGAAGTGACGTAGACGTCACACAAAAAACTCACAACAAAAGTATGCGGACAGACACAAAGCAAGGCTACAAAACGAAATTGCAGAACTTTTATTCTGTTTGCAGAGTTTTTTCGCAGTTTTTCGTGAGTATTTCTTCTTTTTTTCAACTTTGGTTCTCCAGCAACGCCATTTGTTGGCTCATTCCTGCGGCCGACCGCCTTTAAGCGTCATCCGTAGAATGAGTGGTAATGATTTTGAGTGAGTGTGTGTGGGTTGCTGTGGTAGCGGTGGTTTACCGTAGTGAGAAAGCTAGCATTTTTTTAATGAAAAAATGAAAAAAAAATTCAAAAATTGTAGGTGAAAAAATAATTCCAAATAACCAAATTAAACAGCAACAAAGCAAGTGTGGCGAGCAAAATTGCTCATTTTCGTTTTTAATTTATTTTCACTTGCTTCCACGCCGTCCACTTGCTACTTTGTTACATTCTTGTTGTTGTTGTTATTATTACTGTTGTTCTTGTGAATGTTGTTATTGCTTTTAGCTTTTGTTTTGCTATTTACAATTACCCTGCTCACTTTTTAATATTTATTCCTTGCTACTGCTGTAGATATGTATTTGTATCTGCATATATGTTTGTTTGTGCGTTTGTGGCATGCAGCACTTTGCGGCGCCACAATTGAAATCAAAAGTAATTCGCTTAATTCGAATTGTTTCGCAACGTAATTTTCGAATGTGCGGGTGTGTTGCCTATTGTTGCAGTTGTTGTTGCTGCTATTATGCTGTATACGCTAACTGGCAGTGGCAAATGCAGCAAAAAAAAAATTATGAATAAAAGAAACGAAAGTGTGGAAATTACTTCAGCATTTGCACGACCAGCTATTTTTTGGTGGTGCAGCGCACACACAGCAGGACAGGAGTGACAAAAAATATTTAAAAATATTATTAAATATATGAAAAATTACCAAGCGGAATGTATTTCTGGGAAATATTTTATGCAAAAGAATTTTCTACAACAACAATTATATTTTTTCAATAACAACAAATTTGTAAACATGCAAAAATAATATAATCATGAAAAATAAAGATATTACGAAATATTTAAAAATTTATTAAATTAAATATATTAAAATTGAAGATTTTCGAAAAAAGTATTAAAAAATTTTAAATTTTTAATTTTTTTTTTTAAATAAAACACAAATAAAACTCCTTTTACTTTGCTTTTACTGAAAAATCTACTTAATTTCTCATTTTTATTTAATTTAAAAACTATAAGTCACATTTCGTCCCACTGTACTGTGCGCGCCACGCCGCATGCAATGCCATTTCACTTGCCCCGAATCAGTTGCATGCAATGAATGCGCGCGCGCGAGTACATTTTGCAAAACTTTTTAATTAAAAACTTTTTACCGTTATTTTTTTCGCCGGCGTAAATATGTATGCGCGAAGGGAAGTTACTGCACGAACTGCAACAACAGCGACACAAGCATAAAAAGCGCTACCCTGTACGGTTGAAGAACGGAAATAATGGCCCTAAAGTACGCATGCTGATTTCACGCTTTCAAATCCAACGCTAGACGAAGGGAGAATATGGTTTTTCCTGGCGAAAACGACCAAGTCGGGGTAGTACAGCAAATAAGGTAACAGAGAGGACAGCGGACTGCTATTTCAGCAAATATAAGTGAAAAAACACGTAGTCAGCGAAAGATTTAATACAAATGCGTTTGGCGCCTAAAAGTATGCAACAGTCAAAAATAAAAGCCTTAACAACACAGCAAAATAGCGAATTTGTGCCAACAATTACAAGCACAACAACAACAATGGCATTTACGTAGACCAAGCAGACAGCGATTGTGGCGAAATCTGGATGGCAGACGCATAAACACTACACCAGAAATGGCGTTACCGCAAAAGCTCAACGTGGAGTAGCGCGCAAGCTAATCTTCTTGCTTCAGCTACAAAAACTACCAAACATCGCTATTTGCTGTCACTTTTGACGTGACTTTCGTCAGGCATTCTCACTCAGCTTGTGTCAGCCAACAATTGTTGTGGCTAATAAAGAAAATATGTTGCATACTTTTAAGCTGCCCACGGTAGACAATCAACGCACACTTGCGTCTGCCGGCATTTTCAAGTCTTTGCACTTCACTGCTTGTTTAAACTCACGTAATTATGCAGCAAATGTGCGTGGTAATTGCTGGTGTAGTAAATTTATTGCATACTTTGTAGCGCGCGCTCGTAAAAATGTAATTAAATGAGCTCAGTAAGCATATAAATGCGGTGATTTTTTTGTTTATGCACTTAGTTTCTTGTTTTTTCTTCTTCTTACAAATCGCCGCGAAGTTTTCGTAATTGCTGGCCATTAAATAGATCTGCTGGTAAAGTAATACTGCATAATTATGGGCGTAAAGCGGTTGCTTTGAGTTCCTGCTTGTTTAAGTTTGGGAGTTCGGGTGTAAAAGTAGAAAAAATTGCGATAACTTCTAATTAATATTAAAATATTTTTATTTATAAAAAGGTTTATGTGAAAATTTGTGTGGATATTATAATATTTTGTGGCATAGTTTTAGGCGCATGTTACTTAATTGCAATTTTGTGTAAATTGAAAGTTTTTTATGCATAATTTAGTGGTTGCAGTTTTGAGATTTAGCATTCAATAGTGAATAACATCCACATTATTATGTTCAAAAAAAGTTTAACATACTTTTCGGCGCGTTGTTTGGCTTTTTTTGTTTAACTATACATTGCTTGTTATTATAACTGATATAGATAAATGTAAAACTGCTAGAATGCTTTATTTTTAGACAGTCTACTATAATTCCAAAAAACTTTTAGGCGCTGAGTCGTGCCTAGTGCCACTACAATCCATTTCTTCCACATTTGCAAGCAGCTACAAATGTCATGCAATCAATTTTACAACATTTTACAAATGAAATTAAATGGTTAAATTCAATTTCGCCTGTTCTGTGCCTAAAAGCAGACTGCAATGAATTTAAACTAATTACATATACATGGATGTATGCACACATGGATAAGTACGTACATATATGTCCGTGTCTATCTTTAATTTCCTTTAATGCGCGGCATATTGCAACAGCGCTTTTTATGTTATCCTGCAATTGGCACTTGTGCATGTTTATATGTATTTTGGTATGTGTGCGTAAATGTATTTTGTACTTTTGGCTGTGTGTCTCTGGCGACGCTGTGTGCTGCAAATTGATTTCGTTGCTACAGCGCCGGTTGCCATTACAATTGCAATTGCATTTCTGTTGCGGCAAAAATATTGCAACTACGCAAAGCAGATTGCGCAATTATCACCAATTCAGTGTTGCAACAATGTATGTGGCATGTACATATGTGTATGTCCAACACTCGGCTGTATATATATATATATATATATATATATATATATATATATATATATATGTTTATGTATTTGGATCCGAAAATGCTGACAGCATTGCATTTAAGCAGCTCCAAAACCAGCGAATGCAAATAACTGAAGCATAAGGACAGGAGGGTGTTTTCTGCTGCGTTCTTTGGTTTGCGCTATGTTGCCACATTTTGAAATTTCTATCTACATATGTATATACAGAAGAATATAATCGATTCGGAAATTTAAACTTAGATATAGTGAAAATATATCGATTATTCGAAAATTTAAAAATAATGAATTTATATATCGTCAACGCACTGTTATCTCAAAAATGTTATCGATATTTTTCAGTTTATACGAGTTACAAATTTATACTAACATTCAATTGAATTTTATATCGATAACATCGCTTTATATCGAAAATGTTATCGATATTTTTGAAGCCTTTGGGAGATGAAAACTCATTCTGCACATACACTCATAATTGGAAAATAAAAAATAATTAATTTTATAATCGATATTTTTTATCGACAAATTGTGTACGCTTTATCGACAAACTTGAGCTAATAAAGTTATACTGAAACATTTTTAGACTATTGTTTACTGTTTAGCGCTGTAAAACAAAATCACTTTATTTTCTTTACATAGAGAATCAAGCACGATATGTTCGATATTATGTTTATGCTTTTCAAATTATCGATAACTATCGTTTGTCTCATATTTGTGGGAAATAGCATACATACATATATTTGATTGTAAATTATTGTTTCAACAACAATCGATTAGTTCATATTCAGAATTTCTGAAAAATTACATTTATATGAAAATAATCGATACAATAATAAATACATATTTAAATCGATTTACAATTGATTATAGTCAGAAATTTAAAATATTATACACAAATCGATATGTTGAACTAAACTTATATATGAAAATAATCGATATACCACAAAAAGTATCGATAATTATCGATTAATAAATACAACAATGCATTAGTCTTTTCATTATAGTTTTGCTCAAAGCAGCAACACTTCTTGAAAAATAAATAATAATTTCTGTTTTTAATCTCCATGACAACCCTGCACATTCCCAAAATGACAAAAGACTTACGCGCAATTCACAAAGCAATAAACAGTTAGTTCGGCGCCTACTGCATGGCTCCCACCACTGACCAAGTGTGGGTTTATGGAATAATACGGCGGCTCAGCTGCTGCATAAGAGCATTGTGAGCTCAACACAGGCGACTGTGCAACTCAATTGCATAATTAAAATATCGAAATGAATTAAATCGTTGGATGAGCACACCAACACACGTCATACATAAATTTTAATCGTTGCGTGTGTTTGTTTCGGAGCTCTTCCACGTCACAGATCGCAGTGCCACAGTGCCATGCAATTTGTGTTGTAATTGCCAGCGGGCGGCATATTTGTTGTTGTAATTGTTGTTGCCACATAATTTGTTTGTAATTATTATGTTAATTTGCTTAAATGAAATTGTAACTTTGGTTTTACAGGCAGGCTAACAATCGCATTTTTTTATAATGAATCTCATTCACTATTAAACCACGTCTCCCCTTCCTCCGCGGTCTTATCTAGACTTCCTTGTTGCCCCCGAATTGTACACACGCTAACCGACGTTTATGTTTTGGTATGCGTTTCTAATTAAATTGAAAGCTCTTGCCCGTTGACCAATAGTGCTGGCGACCCGCGTTCTCCTCTCTCTCTCTCTCGCTCGTGCTCCTGCTCGCATTTGACCCCCGCTTTGCGGCAAACTTGTGTACTAGTCCCCGATGTGCAATCGCTGTGGTTGTTCAGCGCAATGCCAAATACATGGAATTCCTATACATGTGTTGTTTTTGTAACTGCAGTATGTGTGTGTTTTTGGTTGTTGTAACAGTGGTAGCCAAATTTCAATTAACTAAAAACTTTTATGCGTTTACATTGATTTTGTGGTCTGATACAATCAATCATATTATTGAAAAGTTGTTTGTGTATGTACTTTAGCAGATATTTAGCATACTTTTGGGAGCGGCGTAAACAAATATCAACGCTATGCGGTATTGTAAGCGCATCATGCGAGCTGTGTTTAGCATTTTTCTCGTTGTATTTATTTATTTTTTTTTTGCATTAAATAAAACGCAATCAAATGGAAGTTGTTGAAAATAGCATTGACTTTCGATTGGAAGGGAAATTTTAATTAATTAATTTGAGTGGTAATCAATATTTAGTTGGTAAAATTTAAGCAGCACAGAGTTATACTTAGTTGTTTAGTCGTGTAACCTATCAACATATTTACCAGTTGTGAATCGTTCTAAGGAGGCCTGAGCTATTGTTAATGTATAACACATTTTGAGGTAAACACATTTTGAGCTACGTTTTGTAAGAATTTATAATGGAAACAATGAAAACATTCATAACTCAACAGATTTTTTGATCATTATATCAACATTCAACATTTGAGCCATTTTGAGTTTTGAGTGGCTTAAACCAATTTTGATAGAAACTCATTAATATTATCGGGAATGAAACATTTCGAAAGAAAAGTTTTGTAAACTTTTGAGAAGACTCTTTTAAAAGCTTTAACTCAACTTTGTGTATTATAAAATGTTTTTATAAGCATATTAAGCATTTGAGCTTTGCGCTGGCAAAACCAGTTTTGAGTTATTTCTTAAAAATGAATTCACTTTGCACAAATATGGCCTAAACTAAACTTTATTCAAAATATTAAAATGGCTTTTTTACTGATATAAAATTAAAAATTGTGGTTTGAGCGCATTTCAGTAGTTTTGAGCCATTTTGAGCAACTATGTATGCGATTGTTTAAAAATAAGTACCTATTAAACGATATTTTTTAAATAGGTAATTACGAATATACCAAGAAAGTAATTTTAATTACGTATTTGTGTAATTCATTGATGTTGAGCCATTTGGTATCATTTTGAACGACATTTTTATGAGAAAAAAATAGTTGTTTGCTTTTTAGTAAGTCAAGCGTGTTCTCAAACAATAAGTAAACAGCTATTTAAAAAAAAACGTGTGCATTAAAAATGCAATTGAAAATATTCTGTGTAATTTTGCACCATTTTGAGTAACTTAAGTGTTATTATTTACCAGAACAATGTAGTTATATTTAATCGTTTTTTATAAGTAGAAGTCATACAGCCAATAAATAAGTAAAGTTAAGTTTTGTGAAAATAATTAAACAGCAGTATTTTATTTTGGCCCATTTTAAGCAATAATTGAGCTAAAATATTGACTTTGAGCAACCGAGTATGGCTGATTACCACGTATAAGTAGGTAATGCTATAAACATTACGCCGAAAAGTGTTTTGAAAAGCCATAGTATGAGTGCATTTAACTTCACGCAGTAATAACTGTTCTGTTATTTACTTTTTATCAGATCGAGTTATTTTGATCTGGATTTTGTACTTCAGCCAGCGGAACTGTAATATTTATATTTTATCTGCCTAATTTTTGGCAAACATTTCACTTTTTTATTTGCGTGAACTTCCATCTTATTTTCTACTTTTAATTTGCATCTTCTGTCATCATAAACACGCTGTAATTAACATTAGCTACAACAAAAAACTGCAAGGAATATAATGCCAGAATTAACCAATTTACATGCGAAATGCAATAATTCACGCCTCTCAACCAACCATATACCATAAAATATGCAAATACATATGTACGGCAAACAAGCGCACACACTCATATATGAGAAATTTTATTATTACAAGCAGTTGAGCACACTTGTGACAGACAGCTGACAGCTGAAAAGCACTACCTTGAGCTAGTAAGGAGAAAAAAGAACGTGTAAAAATTTGCGCCTTTTAACTCATTAGACGTAGCAAACAAACACTAGCTCACATGGTATACATACATGTTGCAAGTATATGTGTGTGCGTTGCATATGCCACTCAAGTGTCGCACAAGTTGCCACAAATTCAAATTTGCCACCTTATGCCTGTGGGTGGCAAGCGAAAAGAAGAAGTAAAAAATAAATTTCAAAGAAAATGAAGGCAGTCGTCTTCTTAAGCATGTATGTATGTGGCACGTCCATATATACATTGGTATCTGCCGCGTATACTTTACAAACTGTGCTTGTATTTACACACTTGCGGCTTTTTATTTTCTACTACACACGCTGGCTTTACGTTCGCCTCATTTCGTCATTTACTCTAACAACTTTGAGCCCGCTGCTTTTTATGTTCGTTATTATCATGATTTGCTCATCTTTGTTGTTGTTTATGCTTTCTGTCTATTGGCAACACAAATGCATACATACTGTGCATGTGCCGCATGTTTCCGTATGTGTAAGCATTTAATCCTTTAATCCAAACATTCAAGTTGTTTACATTATGCTTTACTTTATACTTCTTCTGCTTCGTCTTTCTACTTTGGGGGCTATTTAGCGCGCAAAATTTTTCTTTCTGAAGTGTTTGTGCAACATTGTGAGTTGTTGCCACACATGTATGCTTACAAAAAGCATTTGTTGTTGTTTTTGTTGCTACTGCCAGTGGTTTTTTGCATAATTAATGCGACTGTTGACTTCAAGAGCGGCGAAGTGCATATAAAAACTTCTTTTCACTTCGTTGGCAATTTTTTCATTACCGTTGAGAAGCTTCTATAAGTGCAGACAAGGATGGTATACAAAATGTATATAAACGGCCCATAATGATGAATCAGTCGAAAAATTATCATGGAAAATTTTTATTAATTTACCTTTGCTGTTAACCTTTTTGAGTTCTTTTGGGTTTTAATTGAGTACTTTTCAACCAATTTGAGACATAATTGAGCTATAATGCGCTAAAAACACTTCATATAGCCACTTTGAGTAAATTTTTGAGACTTGGATACTTCTTTTTTATTGATACTTCTAACTTGAGTGTTTTGAGACTTGGAACTATTTCTCACTTGAACGAGTTTTATTGCGCTGTACACAACTTTGAGTTTTTTCATAAGCATGAGCGTAGTTTAAGTGCATCTAGGCGCTGATAAACATTTTGAGTGTTTTTGAGCTTCTTCAAACTATATTGAGCTAAGTTGACCATTTCTAGACACTAGTATTGTATAAAAAAATTTCACTTTTCAAGATGTGACTATCCTTTGAGTGCTTATATTTTATCACTACAATCACAGCTTTGAGTGTAATTATGAAAAGCATCTATAAAAATAGTTAATTTGCTTCAAATTAATTTGCTTGTACCATTGAAAAGTACGTTGAGCCATTTTGAGCTGTTTTTGAGCTCCACACAAACATTTTAATTTACTTTGTCGCACATAAAAATCAATCAACGCGTTTGATATATTTCATATTCTGCAGAGTTGTTTAAATTAAATCAATTTTATCACATTTAAATAATAGAGAAGTTTCCGCAGATGCATTTCGTATGAAAACTGCTATCGTCTGATCACTTAAACATATTTATGGTAATTTTAAGCTACTCTGCATCATTTTGAGCCACTTTGTGCGCAATAATTTCACAAATTACAACATCAAAACCAGAATTTAAAAAATTTTCAAAACGCAAAACAAAAACTGTAACCGTGGACTGCAAAGTAATTGTGTAACCAATAAAAGGAACCACAAAAAAGCACAGATAGCACTCAAACCACCGTTATAAACACAGAATGTACCAACTTGCGCAGTTGCCGCAAAAAGTTTGCCATTCTTCCAGAAAATTGTGTCATTATTTTGCCAGGCGAATGCGTTTTGTTGACAAATTTGTTGCGACACATCAATGTGTTGCTTGCCACGGGCGGGAGCGGCTGTAAGCGACAGAAGTCAGGTGAAAATGGTTTGTCAACGCATATAAAAGAATTTCCTTTTTTATTGCAGAACTCTCCTCGACCTTTAAGGTAGGACTTTTGCAACACGCCAGCTGTTGGGAAGCAGGCGGAGATGTCAAAAAGTTTTGCGAGATTTTCAGTTTGATGGCGAAAGGCGTTAAAACAATAGCAACAACAGCAACAAAATGCTATCACAATGAATGTGGTGAAAATGGTTGGAAAAACGTAAAAATGTGAGGTTAGGTGCGTAAGCACCGAAACACTACTACAACAAATAGTATACAAAGCAGTGCTGCGTTATTAAGCCTGCTCAGCCCATCTTCGCTTTTAATTTCTTCATTTTTCTAGGCAGCTTGTGCTATAGAGTGTGTGAGAGTGGGAGTGGGGCAAGAGAAAGTGTGCGTTGTTGAAATGGCGGTTTGGCAGACAACAATTATGTGACAACAAAGCAAGGAGCGTCGACAGTGTTTGCCGCAAAACTTTTTCACCAGCTCTCTGCTCTGTTGCCAACAAAGACAATTAAGCGACATTTGTTGTCGCATTAGCGGCGCAAAAATGAAATGAAAACAAACAACAAAAACAATGCAGTAGCAGTAACAGCATTGAATGTGGCAACGAAAATGACAACGCAAGTGCCAAAAGGTGTGACAGTTACTGTTGTTGCTGCTTTTTGTTATGTAACAACAATGAAAATTTTAAATAAACAAATACTTAAATATATAAATGGAAATGAAATGAACATCCGAATGGCTTTTGTGGCGGTGGAAAGCAGTGCTTCCAGACGAGAGTAGTAGCATGTTGGCTAGCCTTATGTTTTTACTTTTATATGTATATAATGAGAGAGCATGCTGCGACAAGCGCCGAGCATTGTGCTGGCTCATGATTTTGTAAGGCAATTAATTTTTGTGGCTTATCACTTGGACTGACTGCGCTGCAAAAAAAAAACTTAATTAGACTACTGTTTATTTTATGACGCCTTGAGAAGTATACTTATTCATGTAAATATGTATATTGAGTCATTTTGAGCAAAACAAACAGTGGTAATAACTAAAGAAATACTGGCCACAATACTCTATATTTGTAATTTTTAAACATTTCTAAGCGAGTTTAGTTACTAGCTTCATATAAATTAATATTTAATGATATTTCGAATTTATGTTTGCATAAATCGACAATTTTGAGTGGTATGGCAAAGCTAATTGCTTTAGAGAATCACTGAATGTACACTAAAATCAAATTCTTTAATTAATTATAAGCCAAATAGAAACAAAAAAAAATTAAGAAATACTGGGTATTTAAGCATAATTGAGCCATATTGAGTCACGTGTTATAAGTATTTTTGTAATAAACTTTAAAATTCCATACGCATTATTATTCTATGTTTTCCCAGCTTTTTTAATATAAACGTATTATTCCAAATATATTATTAGCAGTTCAGAGCAAGCAAATTAAAAAAAATCATATTTTTGTAAATTGAACCATTTTGAGTTCTTTAGTTATCCTGATAATTTCAGCATCTAAATGCTTTTTACAACTACAGCAAGCTATTATAAGTAGTCTACAGTGCACTCTAATGTAATAGAATAATTTTTAGTAATTCGAAAATTTTAGTCCGTTTGACAGTGGTCTCAAAAATTATTGAAAACAACTTTTTTGCACAGCAGATGAGTACAATTAGGTAGTATAAACTAACTAAGTAGCAGAAAATCGTGTATCGCTGACTTGGATTTGCATTTTGAGCCGAAAAATCATATTCATACTTTGTATATTGGGTATAACAAAATATTTCTTAACTTATTTAAAAGCCTTGTAGGCATAATCCAAAGTATAAAACATTAGAAAATATAGATTTTTATACTTGAAATTTTTTTAAGACCAACTTCGCACGTTTTGAGCTAGTTAGAGTCCAAACCAAAGTCGGTGAAATCTTGTGGAAAATGTTAATGCGAATTTTTTTCTTTTATCTTTTTATATATACTTGCAGAATGACAACTAAATATTAACGAAGAATGACAACTAAAACAACGAAAATAATTATTTGTAGAATGCTTCTTATTTTTACTAATTTTAATTTCGCACTAATTGAGGAGCGTTTCTTCAACTTTGTACTAATTTACATTTTTGATTTTTACAAACAGAAACATATATGTATATTATAAATAAATAAGTACTTGTTAGCACGTCATTTGTAGCCACATTCACAGAAATGAGTACACATGGTCTGTTCTATGAAATGTTCGCATTGAGCAATTTCGCTCATCGACAATTGGCTCATGGCCAAAGAAATGAATATTTCAAAACTATAATTGCTCGAATGTATATATATTTTCTTCTTTGGCATCGAATATACATATGTCGGTCGGCCTCCATACACAAATGACCGATATTTATGTATTTGCGGAACCTACTTGCCACCGTTAGCGACCGCTCGCTGAGATTTGGTAGCACACAATTTTGTGTATTTTTAGCAAAAATTGCATAAACAATTTTTCAAAGTTGTCGCTTTCGAACTTTATAAATTTTATTTACAGTTATTTTACTTTATATGTATGTACGTGTGTATGTTGGGGAATATTTCATCATGTGTGCGCCGTAAAATATTATTATGAAACGCCATAAATTATCAAAATTCTATAGAGGCGTGAATTTTACGTTGTGCAAAACATTTTTGAGTATTTTTCAACTTTTGCGATTTTTGTAATGTTTTTTATCCATTTTTTAAGCATCTCGAAATTAACGGCATTTTCGTATTTTAGAAATAAACTCACAGTACTTTTTCATGCTTAACGCATTAGCTTGCAACATCACTGTCCAATGTACATACCTGCAAAGAGAAAATAGTCGAGAATTATTATACGCTGATTTATGCGAAAATTTAAAGAAATATTTTTCAATTTAAAAGATTCGCTTAATTAATTAATTATGTTGCAATAAAATTTAAGCTGTTGCATGCTACAAATAGCTGACGGCTTTTGCATGCATTTAAATGGCAAAATTCTTAATTAATTGACACTTGAGTGCATATTGAGCCACTTTGAGCGTCATTGAGCCAAAAGTAGTGTAATGGCAAAAGTGATTAATTAAAATTTTATACATGTTTTATAATAGCAGTGCGCTCCAAAAATCGATTATAGATGACCAATATTTATTTATTATTATATAGGAAAACTTAAAAAAAACTTATATGCGACCTAATCTAATATTCAACTTTAATGTTTTCCTTAAATTGCCATTTGACTCAGTCAACATTCGCTGCTTAGCGCTTCGTAAAGGTCATGACATCTCTCGCAGCTGTGTGTACAATTAAGAATCTTCTGCAATGTTGTGTTCTAAGAGCGTTACACATACAACACAACTCTCTCGTGTAGATAACTAGAGTTAAGTGGTGTTATGTGCGTTGAAAAATGTTAACATGGTTTTTAATTAAATTCTTCGCTGTGTAGAAATGTTGGACGCTTATGTTAGGGGGGATTGTATAAGACCTAAAGTTTACTGTGAAGGCAGTAGGAAAGTTGGTATCTTTTATATACACATATCTTCGCATGAATGTCATGAATGTGTTCGTCCATACACATATATTTATGCTACGCACTCAGTTGGAAGAAAGATGTATTTCTTTTCAAAGAATACCTACTTTGCTCTTTAATACTTTAAATTAATTTTACATAACATTATTAAAGCTTAGTACAATGAAAATTAATATTTTTAACATATTGAGCCATTTGGAGTTTAGTGAATACATATTTTTATAGAAAATTGCTCGAAAGCCTGTTATATCTTCGTAATATAATATCTAACTTCGCATTGGCTTAGAATTTCTAACTTTGAAATATGTTATAACTCGTGAGTTATTTTTAGGCAAGTTAATTTTTTCTTTAAAATTTAATGTACACTTTAATTATTTCTAATATCATTATTATACTTTTGAAAACATTATTTCATGAATTAGAAGGTCTATTGGCCACTGGAAAGCAGTTTGAGGCACTTTGAGCTAAGAAGTTGAAAAATTTGAAGTTTACAAACATTTATTCATAAGCATAAGGTGTAAATACCCTTCACTACACTATTTACTTGCAATTTGAGCCACTTAATTTACTATTTTTCGCATTTCAGTAGGCAACCGTAAACAGTTATGCACACAAGTACAAATAAATCAGAGACAAATAGCAGCAGTAGCATATTTGTAGGGGTTGTTGCCTGGCCTCTAGTCTGATAGGTGTGTGTGCATGAAAAGTATCATATTTCTCCATACATATACATATAAATGCATGCCTGCCCGTCTTTGTGTCAATTTTTATTTGCTTAACGCCTTGCAGCTGCCGTCGCCTTCTGTCGTCGCCTTCTGTATTCCTATTTGTGCTTTAGCTTAGTTGTCATCAGCTAACATTGCATAATGGTAATTTTTTTCTTTGAAAAACTCCTTTGATTTATCTCGCTTGTAAGCATGCAAGTAAGCAAGTATGTTAGCATACATACATATTTTTTGTGTGTTTGTGTGTGAGTGGTATGCATGGCAAACACTTAAAAAACTCAAATATTTGCTTTATCAAGCATTTGTGTTTGCGGTGCAAAGAATGAAATGCACAACGGTAACAAAAGAAGAGAAACGAGTGAAGACAAACAATGTGGAAGAAAGAGATTCCTTGGTGATATGGAAATTCGACGGGAAGCGTGAAGTTGTTGCATAAACGTATATGTCATATGTGTAGATATGTTTCTGATTATGTAAATAGAAGTATTATTGCAAGGCTATATATCTCATCTCGTTCATAGTTTAGCAGAGACTAGGTGCTAATTATAATTTCTTATCTATCAGTCGTTATCTATGCTGTATTATCTGTTATCTATCAGTTATTATCGCTTATCTAGTAGTCTTTATCTATACTGTTTTATCTGTTATCTATCAGTTATTATCTGTTATCTATCATTCGTTATCTATTATCCATTATATGTTTTCTGTTATCTGCTATCTCTCAGTCATTATCTATTATGTTTTATATTTCAAATATTATCTTCTATGTTATTTTCTTCTAAAATAGCTTCATATTGCAATTTTCTACCACTAATTACTGCCTTGTCGTGCATTAAACTCAGCTGCGCCTGAAAGCAGGCTGCTCTTCAAATAATCCAATATTTTTCTAAGCTTACCAGAATGGCCGCAATAAATAAACGTTAAATAGCGGTCAAATTAGCTTCGCCTAAATTATAATTTTCTTTTTTTTTAATATTTTCGAGGTACACGCACACATACATGCACAACCGATTTGTGTGGCTGTATTTGTAAGTTATCTAACTGGGTTAGGAGAGGATGTGTCTTAATGATCATAGTGAAATGGTAATTATCTGCAGCAACACCCACGTAATGGTGAAATTCTCTATGTGTGTCTGCTCGTGTAGTTGTGTTGTGTTGCAGTGAAGTCCACAGCTTTATAATCCTTATGAAATTAGAAAATATACCATTTCATATTTGAAAAATGACGGCAAGCAATTTTCATTTCCCTTTCTGTGCTACAAAAACAAAAAAAAAACGAAACAAGTAATGTAAATAAAAAGCAGAATAACTGTAGCGCTGAAATGTAAATAACAATAATGGAAAAGCAGACGCCAGACTCTCAGCGTTGGTCAAGAGAGTTGGTCCAGCTGTGTAATTCTGATGCAAACAATTTTTCTGCAATATGAAGTAAATAGCATAATATTCACTATTCATTTGGCGTGAAATGTCTCGGAGTGGGCAGAAAGAGAGCAGGGTGAGGGCAGGCGGAGGTCACTAAGAGGGCGGTGTGTCGGCACACAGTTGGATTTCGCTCACAAACTAATTACAGATTAATAAAACGCCAGGCGGGCCACTGAAAAACTGTTGATTTCGAAGTTTTGTGGTGGACAGAGATACAGATATTTTATTTTTGGTTAAATATATAAAAAAAAAATTAAGGTGAGTGGCTCATGTTGCACGAAGGACTGTATCCATAAAGCCATCTAGAACTGTTAGATTGATATTATTCTTTATAAATTTTTTTATAAAACAAATTAATATTTACCAAATTTACTTTTATAGGTTGTACAACACTTTAAGAGTTCAGACATAATCAGGGAAACGAAAAAAAACAAAACAAATTCAAAATTATCAAAGCGAAAATTATGTAAACTAATACATAATAATTGATTTTACAATTTTTTTCTACTGACGCTAGTTCGTTCAATAAGTAAATATGTTTCTAGTATTTCGAACAGTCACAGAATTAAAAAAAAAAATTGTTTTACCCCTACACACACAACTGTCCACCAACTTACACTTTTTTATGGTAGAAAATCCACAAATAGGCCTTTTTCTAAAAACAGGATAACTTGAAAATAATTTCTTCGAAATATCAAAAAGTGTTTTCATAAATAAATATGTTTTTTACTTAAAAATTTTAAATGCAAATATAGGAGAAAAACAAACAAATATGTATATATGTACATATATGTTGCCACATGTATTTAGTAAAACAACAATATACAATTATTTCACAAAAAAAAAACGATATGAATACTACAAAATTATCGAAAGCATCAAAATTACGTCAGCCTTTCCATACCAATCCACCGAAAGAATTTGTCACACATACACTTCTATGTCCAGAATACTGTATTTATAACGCTTCGCCGTTGACGTTGGCAGCATTGTGCTGGAATTAGGCTGCCTCATCTTTATTGGAGTGACGCCATGATACCCAAACGAAATTCATAACATATAGAATAACGGCAACACACGCCACCAACGGACTAAAGACATTATGTGATTTTAGCGCCAACGCTCCTCCTTTTTTGTAGAAGTTGCAGGAGCAGCAGGAGCACCAGGAACAGGAGCTGGTGGCTCTTGTCGTGCATATTCCATTTTTATTAAATTTAAAAATCCTTCTTCCGATATTTATGTATATATTTATTAAAAAAACTCTATAAGATATAACAGCTAAACAATTTAATTTGTCAAAGCTTATTGAATTGAAATATTTCAAAACGCTGCATAAGTTAGAGTTGCCATATGCATTAAAAAAAAAAAAACGTAAATAAGAGAAACAAAAATATTTTGTAATTTGTGTATCCAAGAAAGTGTAATTCAAAAACAAATTAAAAATATGAGCGCGGGGCCAGAATAAAAAAAAAAAAAACAAATTAAAATAAATTTGCAATACAAGCATTGATAGAAAACATAAGATATTCTAGAAGAGATAACCGTTAAATAATTAAGAAAATATTAAAGGTTAACGTTAGCAACATAAAATCCGATATGTGACCAAGGAAAGATAATATTGAATTAAAATATTAAATAATAATTTCGAAACGTATATTAGAATACTGATAAAACACTGTAAAGTAAAAAAAAAATTTAAAAAAAAAAATTGTTTATAGTGCTGCCACCTGATTGCAAATGCTAATTTTATAATAATTTAAAAACTTGCGTTACAATGCCGGAATTACATGTTGTTGTTGAAAATATAATCTGCTTGTATGAACGGTACGCATAAGAGCGTTTGTTGTTTGAGCTAGTATCTGCTGGTGATCAGAAAGATGTAGAGTGCCATTGACAAGTTGCTTTTACAAAACTATATATGTCGCAAGATGAAAAATTTAATTACGTTTTCACCAATATCGACGGAAATAATGATAGCATACAAATTTTCGATTGAACATCCTTATCGTATCGCCATCGAATTCGCTGAAGAATCAATGATTACGGCCAATGTTTTTTTTTTATAAAAATTATTACTTATAAATTTTAATTACAATTGTATGCACATGTAAGCTGAAATTTTGATGTCACAGACACACACAAACATATATAGATATACATATACATAAGATAGTGTTTTACATTCACGACCGATGATAATATATATATATATGTATATACACACATACATACATATGAAATAACGATATACAAATAGCAAAATACAATTATTTCACAATAAAAAAGTCTCTCCACACTAAAACACTGATACAATTTGTTTATACTAAAAACTAAATTAAGCCAATAGCAACTAATTACCACGCCAAAAAGTCTCCGTTTTTTAAATACGTACACATGCACTTTCGATGTCCAGAATAATGTAGATATTGGCTTTGTAGCGGTTTTGGTAATTCAAGACGTTGGCGTGATCCTTTCCTTACATTGAGATAGTCTTTGACATTGGTATTGGTGCTGACGTTGGCTTCGACGTTGACGTTGGCAGCATTGTGCTGGAATTAGGCTGCACCATCTTTATTAGAACGACGCCATGACACCCAAACGAAATTCATAACATATAGAATAACGGCAACACACGCCACCATCGGACTAAAGACATTGTGTGATTTTAGCGCTGGCGGTCCTCCTGATTTTGTTACAGCGTCAGTTGAAGGGTCACGTGCATGTTCCATTGTTAAATTTAAAAATTCGTTCTTCCGAGATTTATATTTATAATAAAAGCTATATGAGATATAAAGCTCTATAAGATAAAGCTAAACACGCGCATGCACTGGTTGTAGTTTCTGCGAGAAGGTATAATTATTTTTTTTCTGTATTCGACGATTTATGCAATTCAAATTATTAGAAAAATTAAAAATGTTGCTGTCTGTGAAAAAACCGGAACAAATGTAAAACGTTTACAACAATATTGTCAGCGATTATTTTGTTCAAGCTAAATTTTCATAATAGAAGTTGGTCTACACACAGGTGTAAAATTCTGGCAAAGTGGTTTTCTTAACTCAATTGAATTTTCTGAATTACGAACTTCAGTTTTAAAAGGTTTTAAAACAATTTCACAGACGAATTTTAGGTGAAAGCTTCCTTAATATGAAATACTTGATTTTCGCCTAAACATATTTTAATAACTTCTGCGAAGAAATATTACTCTCGGCATAGGTTTTTATACCCAAGACTGCACTTTCACAAGAAAGTACCTTCGCTAAAATTGGTTAGAGTTACAAGCATTTTGAGCCATTTCGAAAATTAATTGTATTATCAACTACAATTTTTACTCACATTTGAATTTTACGCGATGTTAAACACAAATGTTATATTCTTTTACACCAAATAACTTTCGCCGAAGACGGGGCTACTAGTCTTCATTATTGCGCGAACATTTTAAACTCTCTCACACAATTTGACCCACATATACGGCACATATAGACTCACTAAAATAACGAAAATCTGTGTGCAGAGTGGTTAATATTTCCAAAACCATAAAAAGCGAAATGTCTCTCATTTGTCGTAAATAGCACCATAGCCTGGTGGGGACAGATAATGCTGAGTTTTTGTTCCAGGCTTGCTTAGTAAACGCTTTATGCATTTATCACATGAGAATAAGAAATATGCAGTTCAGTGGCTAAACAGAAGCGATAGGATAATTTTTTGGGGAAGTTTTCCTTACTTCTCTTTTGGAGATTTCGTACTAATTTAAAGGTACAAAATCAATCCGGATATGCAGTAATTTACATGGCCATGACGTTGTGATGGTCAATCGGCCTTTTCCAACCATTGACAGGATTTTACAATATGACAATGCTCCATATCATCCATATATCCATATCGTTACCTACAAAACTTTTAAATGAAGTAAATCAAGTTGGCCTCCGCAGAGCACCGACCTATTTTTTTATTAAAAATGCTTAGACAATGTTAGGACAATTGACATCATGGCTGAAAACGCCGAAATTTCCAAAATTTGGTCTAAATTAAAAGTTAACTTTGCCACCATTGGGTTGAGTCAATTCGAACCAGATAACAGGCGATGTAATGAATATATCGCTTTAGAATAGGAAGAAATACTGAACGTTTAAATTTTAAAGTTATCATGCCTACCTTAAGACAAGTTCCGGTTAAAGATGCTAACAAGACTTGGTGCAGATCAAATTTAAGCAAAGCACACGATTTTGCAAACCATCTTAAAGGTATATTTCAACCATTTAACTTTAGCAGTACACTCCAAAGCCAAGATGTTCAAGCATATAGCGACTGCCCATGCCCTATGGATAAACCTATACCATATGTAAAACTTTCAGAGGTCCAGTATGAAATTTCCCGGATAAAAAGTTCAAAGTCTTCAGGATACAATAATATCAAAGCACGGACAATCAAAAATCTTCCTAAGAAATGTCTTTTATTTTTGGTCTTGCTTTTTAACAGTAGCTTTCTTTTGAACCATTTCCCCACGCAGTGGAAATGTGCTGAAATTATAATGATATTAAAGCCAAACAAACCGGAAAATGAGTTATCTTCATATAGACCAATAAGCTTACTGACAATATTCTCGAAAATACTCGAACGAATATTTCTCCAAAGATTACTGCCAGAGCTAGAAGGACAATCAATCATTCCAGACCATCAATTCGGTTTCAGACAATTGCATGGCATACCAGAACAATGTCATCGCGTCTGGCACTCGGGCCTACTGTATAAAATCAAAAAGATACTACCTACCCCGCTTTACCTCTTCCTTAGATCTTATCTGAGTCACAGGCATTTCTACGTTAAAATACAAGATGAAATCTCAGACGTACAGGAGATAAAGGCTGGAGTCCCACAAGGTAGTGTCCTTGGACGAACCCTTTATACAGTGCTATACTCTCTTCCGCCTACTCGGCTAGCGAAGCTGCTGAAACTGCACAAGCACAGCTAGATGTATTATAATCCTGGCTTCGCAACTGGAACATCTCGGTAAACGCTGCAAAATCAGTTCATATCACATTTACACTAAGAAAAGAACAGTCCCCCAGTGTTAGTCTTAATAGAGTCATAATTCCAAAATCCGATAGCGTAAAATACCTCGGATTACATTTGGATAAAAGACTAACTTGGCATGAATATATCAGAGCCAAGAGAACGCAGCTAAAAATTAAAACTAGAAAAATGTATTGGCTGCTTGGTCCAAAGTCGAAACTTAGCTTGCAAAATAAAATTCTTCTTTATAAAGCTATATTGAAACCAGTATGTCCTTATGGCATTCAAATCTGGGGTTCAGCAAGTAAATCTAACGTAGATGTGATTCAAAGATATCAGTCAAAGATCCTTAGGCACAAGGATCTGAGAATACCTATGGTGACTGATGAAATAAAAATATATAGCTCAAGGTACATATCAAGATTAAATTATCATCCCAATACAAACGCTATAAACTTATTAGACAATAGCGAAGACACAAGAAGACTGCAAAGATTTCATCCCCTAGACCTGCCGTTTAGGTCTTAAGAATTTTCTAAACATAGTATTTAATGAAATAATTATAATGCTAAACTAAGAATATATTAACACCCTAATTTAAGGCCAAATTGCACTTAAGGCACCAATGTAAATTACAATAGTCAATTAAATTTACTTATTGTTTAATGACAGATTGTAAATCAAATAATATTAATATAAAAAACGACAAATCATTTAATAAAAACTTGAAAATAAAGTTTAAGTTATGTATAAATACTTTTGACTACTGTTAGTCATCTTTTCATTTGTCCATTTATATGTCATATGTCCAGCAATATATTCCAGCCAAATTGACATCGTTTACTTTGGAATACATCAATGTTTACAACAACATAGCATTTTGTTACACTGCAACAAACAGCAGCAGCAAGAAAAAGCTTTTTTTGTGGAATTTGTAAAAAACGTTCGATGTGTAAATAATTTTGACTACCTCTGTATGTTGTATATGGGCATGGATAATTCCAAAACCGATTTCAACTATTGGTTTGTCTCCAAGCTCACTGGCGAAGCGAATGTACTTGGCAAGTCGAACGCTTTGCCGAAAATTCGACTTGTTCGAATTGAATGAACATATTCGCCTAACTTGTTTGTTGACATATGCAAACAATAGAAAAATATCACACGAATAATTTTATTTTGCGTTAAATGTTATAGACATTTAAGGGAATGAGGCCCTTAAGAGAAAGCACTTTACCCTCTCATGCCCGAATTAAAATTTGGCATTTTTGGCATCTAAACTACCATTTTTTCATTTCCAAAAAACGACATTGTTTTTCAGAACTATGCCATTTTGTTGATTTTTGATATTTTTCAAAAGTCGTAGGTCATTGTATAGGACATACCTTCAACTTTAAAACCCTTTTTGATTTTTTTTTTTGTTTCAGCTACACATTCGGACGGAATCATATCAGCAGTTGGGGAGCTTTTTTTTGGTACCTCCCAAGACAGCACATAACTTATCTATACTGTTATTATAAAGAGGAAAGATTTTTATGCATATTTGTAATGAATAAACTCAAAAACTACTGTGCCGATTTTAAAAAATCTTTCACATTGGAAAGCTACATTCACCCCCAGTAACATAGGCTATATTTATTGAAAGATTGGGAAATAGTTCCCAGGTGAGGGTATCAAAAAGACTCAGTGATGGAGAATCTTAATCTGAAACTGAAAACCGTCTTGCAAGTCATTCTCTTCGCATCGCAATCGCTTGCCAGAGTGTCGCTCGCAGCTGCCTGCTGAACAAAATTTCAAAACCTCCCAAGTACGCGCTTGAGAGTCGAGTACGGAGCGTATGTAGCGGATTGAAGAACAAAATATTAGAAATATACAAGCTCGTACTATGCCGTCGAACTCTGAGCATTCTCAACGCCTTCATAATCTGAGAGAAAGACAACGGAAACCAAAGACAAGAGGTCGTAAACAAGTTTTAGCTCATTGCAACTAAAATATAATTTCATGTTCGAATTTTCCTCATTTTACTTTTTTTAAAATGAACACACGCATGAAACGGCAAAGTACATACATATATATGGTACAGTGTGTAAAACTTTATAACTTTTGAAATGTTTGTTTAAGCCCGTGCGAAGCCGCAGTGGTCTGATAGTACTATATGAAATTGTTTTCGTTATTCATACAACATATATGGGTCAAATTTATAAAATTACATAAATAAATCGTGAGAGATTTTCTACTCGGCTACACCCGAACTTAGCACTTTCTTATTTTTTCTTTTGCTTTGAATTCAACTGGAAAATCAAAAAAACGTACGCCAGATTTTGACAGTTTAGGCGAAACGAATTTCCTACATTCGGAAGAGACAATACCAAATACTCAATTTCGCCGGTTATATTCGAGTTAACTCGAACTGGCGAAATTCAACTGAATTTCATTCGCATTAAAATCAATACCAGCATTAAAATGGAGTACTATATATACAGACATTCATATATATGAGAACACGATATACAAATAACATCATACAATTATTTTATTATAAATATGATTACAAAAATATATCGAAATCATCGCAATTTCGACAGTCTCTCCACACCAATACACTGAAACAATTTGTTTATACTAAAAACTAAATTAAGCCAATAGCAACCAATTACCATGCCAAAAAGTCTCCGTTTTTTTATAAACGTACACATGCACTTTGTAGCGGCGTTAGCAATTCAAGACGTTGGCGTGATCCTTTCCTTACATTGAGATACGTCTTTGGCATTGGTATTGGTGCTGACATTGGCAGCATTGTGCTGGAATTAGGCTGCACCATCTTTATTAGAACGACGCCATGACACCCAAACGAAATTCATAACATATAGAATAACGGCAACACACGCCACCATCGGACTAAAGACATTGTGTGATTTTAGCGCTGGCGGTCCTCCTGATTTTGTTACAGCGTCAGTTGAAGGGTCACGTGCATGTTCCATTGTTAAATTTAAAAATTCGTTCTTCCGAGATTTATATTTATAATAAAAGCTATATGAGATATAAAGCTCTATAAGATAAAGCTAAACACGCGCATGCACTGGTTGTAGTTCCTGCGAGGCGGTATAATTTTTTTCTGTATTCGACGATTTGTGCAATTAATATTATTAGACAATTGAAAAATGTTGCTGCCTGTCAAAAAACCTAAAGAAATGTAACATGTTTACAACAATATTGTCAGCGATTATTTTGTTCAAGCTAAATTTTCATAACAGAAGTTGGTCTACCCACAGGTGTAAAATTCTGGCAAAGTGGTTTTCTTAACTCAATTGAATTTTCTGAATTACGAACTTCAGTTTTAAAAGGTTTCAAAACAATTTCACAGACGAATTTTAGGAGAAAGCTTCCTTGATATAAAATACTTGATTTTCGCCCAAATATATTTTAATAACTTTTGCGAAGAAATATTACCCTCGGCATAGGTTTTTATATATTGGCCTTTTCGCTATGTCGAACGAGACAATCGTACACCTTTTAACTAAATAAAAGTATAAACTAAAATGTTTTTAAACTTCGACAGTAGATTTGATTAATTTTTAACAGCTCTTTATTAGCCCTACATTTAGTTTAAGGTTGATTGTGGAACGGTTTTCATGTTCAAGATAATTGCAAAAAACCAAGGCATTCGACGACCATTTTTTATCTAAATTATGTATGATGGAATGATTTTCAATCTGATGACATAAAATTCATTTTAAGCACAGTTGTACTATTTTGTTTTAGAAGAGCATTTTAATTTGTTTGTAAAATCAACCCGGCTTGATAATAAAAATTTGTTTTTCATCTGAGAGCAGTTACCATCAAAAAAAAAAATAAAAATTTTAGAAAAGTAACTAAAGGATTGCCTAATTTTATTAAGAGATTAATCAAGAAATAAAAATGTTATGCGCTAGCTTATCACTTATAACAGCAAATGATTTTCTCCTGACAACCTTGTTATAATGAGTACTCTTATTTTGATTTGTAGGCCTATAATTTTCGCCAAAATCTATTTAAATAGCTAGTTTAATGCAATTTAAAGTGCGGTTTTTGCTCATATGTAAATAATTAATGTAAACGTTTCTGTTTACATACTTCAGTTAATTTTATAAACCAATTTTAAGAAGTTACCAAAATCACAAATCGTCTGATTTTTGAACAAGGTTTTTTTATTTTAATTGTATGAAAATTAACAGTTTATACCCAAAATTTTACGAGCTTTCTTCTTATATTTCCGATGCAGTGGGAACAAGTGTTGTTTTTTGATGTCGCACAGGACATTGAAATATAACCTAATAAGAGAACAAAAACTTATAGTTATTTGCAATCGCATGCATTTGATTTTGACTTTGTACAAGTATTTTGAGCCACTTCAAGCCAGTTTACAAGTTTCTCAGAAAATTATGTATTTGTATTATCAACTACAATTTTTACTCTCATTTGAATTTTACGAGATGTAATACCTGAGACAGACATGTTGTATCTATTGTAGTATGCTTCAGAAACCATATGCGTATCACCCGTTTTCCGAATTTTGTTTGAAAGCAAATGGTGTTCCATACTACAATAGAGTTCTAGAAACCATTGAAATTTTGTGGTGTTGTGAAATGTACTACAATGGATTGCATTGAACACACCGAAAGCTTTAAGCTCTTCTGCCACAATCATATGTTTTCTGACATTTTGACATACAGAAAATAAATTAAATTCAAAATTAATTGAAATCAAAAAACAAAATTTGAAAAAAAAAAATGATGTGAAAAAATGTAATATGTACATAATAATTATATGGGACAATAATATTTTAAGATTGCTTGAAGTTATAACTAAGTCAGGATCAATTTTCCTGCCTGTAGTATAGAACCCATATGTCTGTCTAAGGCATTAAACACAAATGTTATATTCTTTTCCACCAAATACTTTCGCCGAAAACGGGGCTACTAGTCTTCATTATTGCGCAAAATTTTTCATAGTTACATCGACGATTTCATATTTTTTTGTATCAATTTTATATATTTTTTTAAGTGGCTACCTCCACATAAAATTACTTTCGTTGAACTTGGTAATAGTTAACACTACATTTATCTACTTTGAGCCATTTTGAGCTGTTTGTATCTGTTATATACTAATATTACTTACAATTCGAATTGAACCGAACATTTTAAACTTTCGCAATTTATTTATTTAATGTTATTAAAACGCACAATTTGACTCACATATTCGGCACATAGTCCTCAAATATTTTTTTGCCACCAAGCTATATTATATCCAAGATTTTACGTACACTTTTATTTTCCTGCTAAGATATCTCACATATTAACCGACATATACGATATAAAGTTCATCTGGGTATTTTTTACAAAATTAAAGCATTTTAAGTATGTTTCAATGTAAATATACAATAATATCCCAAAGGAAATGATTCCAGAAAGTTTGGTTTATATGTATAGCCTTATTAGTTTACGCGATATATACCAAAATCCTCATAGAGAGAGGGACCACTCATACTTGCCGAAAAAAATGTCATCCAAATACGACGTAACTAATGTGATCCTTTCATTATTCAGTTCAGTTCAGTTATAGCACTTTATTTGTTTTCTCTTCTGTTTCAACAGCTTGTTGTCGTGGTAGTGGTCTGATTTCGACAATACCAACCTCCTCATGTTGCCAACACGTGTACCAAGTTTCATTAAGATGTGGTTATTTTTACTGAAGTTATCGCTTGCACGGACAGACAGGCAGATGGACTTCAACTCTACTCGACACCCTGATCAATTTGGTATATATAACCCTATATCTAACTCGTTTAGTTTCAGGATTTACAAACAACTGATTTGTGAACACAACTATTTATTATAATATCTGTGCAATAAGTTGCGAGAATACATATGAACAACAATAACATAATCTATTTCACAAAAAAAAGGATATAAATGCAACATAATTATCGAAATCATCGCAATTTCGACACCCTCTCCACACCAATATAATGAAACAATTTGTTTATACTAAAAACGAAATTAAGCCAATATCAACCAATTATCACGCCAAAAAGTCTCCGATTTTTAAACACGTACACATGCACTGCCGATGTCCAGGTTTTGGCAATTCAAGACGTTGCCCTGATCGTTTGCTTACATTGAGACAGGCTTTGGCATTGGTATTGTTGCTGACGTTGGCTTCGACATTGACGGTGGCAGCATTGTACTGGAATTGGGAGCACCATCTTTATTAGAACGACGCCATGACACCCAAACGAAATTCATAACATATAGAATAACGGCAACATATGCCACCATTGGCTTAAGAGGATTGCTTGAATTTGACACATTTGGTGGAACGGAAACCTCGCCTTCTGTGCTCATGTTTTGCAAGATTATAGATTCTTCCTCCGAAAGTTATATTTATTATAAAAACTCTATAAGATGTAAAAGCTTGACGATGTAGTTTCTCAAATTCAATTTTTGATTTGACTTTTTTCATGTATTTATTCAATTATATGAATGGCGCCTACTACGATGCTAGTTGTGTTTTCACAAGAAAAATATTTCAAAAACGTATTTAATGTTTGTTTTTTTGTATTATATTTTTTATAAAATATCGGAAAAAAACAAAGAAAATGGGGTTTGGCTCTTGTTTTTGCTCCACAGCAATTCATTATATGAATTCAATATTTGGACGTTATCAAAAAAACTTTTGGCAGATGAGTGGCATAGCTCTGGCAAATATTCTACTGTAAACATTACAAATATAATATAAATATTGAAATATTTAGCTTCAAGTCTGTGTAAATCAGTTTTTGTATATATTTCAATCAAAAAACTATATAAAACTACATGTGGAGCCATCTTCAACTTTCAAAACTCTTGTGGACCTTTGAACATAATTCCAAAGCTACAGCGAAACTATTATTTATGGTTTCTACGCTCCAATCGTCAATTTACGCGTATAACTTTTGCCACTAATTATTATTGTAGCTAAATAGATATTGAGCTAACTTGAGCTACTTTGTGCCGCTTTGAGTTGTATGGCTATACAATTTTGAAATTTCGAATTGCAAAAAACAGTAACAAACAATAATGGTACAGCAGTGTGAAATATGTACAACTAAAGGTTAAATACAAAAACAAATTCATTAAAGGGAAAGATCCCTACAGTGGTTAAGTTGATATTTTATATAATAGTTAATATTTTAAAATTACGATTTTAAAGACACACAACTCTCTAATTTTAAATGTTGCACCATTTTGAGTCAGATAATATCTGTCTTTAAACTTAAATATTAAAATAAGTCTAAAGTAGATACAGTGATCTAAAGTCAAATTATAACTTCAAATAATATTGAGCCACTTTGAGCCATTTTAAGGCAGACACTCTTTATTGCTAATTTCAATATCTTGCATTTCGCACAGTATGCAGCGCTAGTGGATTGTATTAAAAACTATAAATAAATACACATGCACTTAGGTAAAAATTGCAGTGTTGCATAGACCCTGAGTTTAATTCGGTATCACCAAAACATCATAGGCATGCCTAGTAGACTACTCGGTCAGCTACTTTGGGGCCACTTATGATGCAAATAAACCAAATGAAAGTGAGTAAATGAAAAGTGTAATGCTGGGGCAAGTATTCAGGTAATTCGTATAATGACACAAAAACGGCGCACATGAGGTACAACGAGAAGGAGAGAGAGAAAGAAAGCGAAGCAGAGGAGCCAGTTTAAGGAATATGAACATAAAATAGGGGAAAAAAGTATAACAGCTTACGAGAGCCAAGTGCACCTTTCAACACACATTTGTATTTACACAACTGCCACAGGACGACTGACCGTGTAGCACAGTCAGTTGGTGAATATGTCCACCTGATGTTTACATAAAAAACACCAGTCGTATGAAAGCGTTTACTGAATAGTTAATTAATAGGATAATACAATTAATTTGTGGGCAATGAATGTCTGCGTTTATTTCAGCGTACATGAGAATGAAAGGACACGTGTACGGAACGTAGTGGCATAGCATTTGTATATTTGAGTAAAGGTGTAGGGAACATGTCATGTCAGACGAAAGTTTGAGAAACTTATACTATTAACTCTTGAAATTAATTTTCACTAGCATTATAAAATTTCATAAAAAGTAGAACATATTTAGCTAGCACATGAATGGAGTTTTACAATACAAGGGGTGAAGTAAAAGCACATTGTGGCTCTTTGAGCCATTTTGAGAAACTATTTATAGGTTTAAGTGTGGCTGTAAACATATACATATGTTTTGGGAATAAAATTACTTTATTTTCCTCCAGACAGTTTTAGGTGGTAGACAAACATTTACTTATTGAAGTATTGGACGTTTTAGGTATTATATTACTCTGAACAACTAACCGCTTTTCGGTGTGATCAAAACTATAACTCCTAACATTTTTTCACTTTCAATTTATTAAGCTTGAATATTTTTTGTCTCCGCTTTTTACCACTTTTTTATTTGACTTTGAAGAATCTTTGAAAAAACTTTGCCGCCCATTTAGCGCATCTCACTTTAGAAGCGAGATGTTCTTTTATTTACAGCAAGTGCTTTTTGCTAACTTATTTGTTGTTATTAGACTTTATGGGGTAAAAAGTCATCACTTTGTTGACTGTTTTATAAGCTATTATTGTACTTCCGGCTTGCGAAAGGCAGCCAATCTGCTTAGGTAAAGTTTCAGTTTACACAAAGGCAAGGCGTTGATATGGAAAATTGTTGATTTGTTCAAAGCCTGAGCTGTGGGCTAATATAGTAGGAAAGAGAATACTAGGAAATAGTGAAGCTTTGGTTATTTCCCGTTTTTGTTTCTAAATTTTACAAGAAATTGTATACAAAACTAAGCATTTAAGCAATTAGTGCCGCCACGAAGCTTTTTTCATTAAAACTCCAAACAATATACCAAAAGTTAAGCTATGTCAAGCTAAGCTTTCATCAAGAAACATTATAAATTACGAAGAAATTGAATTTATTAGGCTTTAGCTTGTAGCGATAGAGAGATATGGTTTGTTAAATTTTTGTTATATGTTTTCGGGAATATAAAGGAGGTACAGGTGATTTGAAAAAGCTTTTAATTTTTATTACATTCAAATGTTTTGTATATGCGGACCGTAATGACATAGAATGTAAGCTTCACAAAGCTGCAAAGCTCATTTTCAACAGAAACTTCGAAAGCGAGCTAGTTCTCGCTAGATATTATTAAAGACAAAAAAAGTATAAAAAAACGGAAAATTTTTTGGTTATACAAATATAAAGAATGTCAAAATTGTTTAATGGTTTCAAACTCTGCGCTAGTCATGTCCACAGTATACATACATATCTGCAATGAAGCTTTTTGGGAGTTTTTATCACAAACACATAAGCATACAGTTATATATAGGTATAAATTTAGTAAGCTTACATAAAAATCTAAGAAAAAGCTCGACAGCTAAGCTTTATAGCTTTCACAAGTAGATTGTGAAAAGTAAAGCATTTAGAAAGCAGTCATTAAAATAAACAAAAATTATGAATTATATTAATAATGAGTAAATAAGGGACAAGTCAAATACAAAAAGCGATATTAAAAAGAATTATTCAGCTTAACAGCTTAACATAAATTGAATGAAAGCTTTAATGCTCGCAAACTAAATATTAATCAACTGTATATATAATATTATAACTTAAACAGCTTAAAAACAGTAATTATCACTTATTACTAAACTTAAAAGCTCTCTCTCTCTCTCTATTGGGTACTACTCTCGCAACTCGGATGAGAATAAGGCATGAGAGTATTGAAGCCGCTACTACTTATATGTACATATATGTATATCTATTTTTGATTTATGTTAGCACACAAAATTCTACTAACCTTAATGCTGTCATAACAAGCGGTCACCTTTCCGTTCTGTACCTCGACATTGGCGGGCGGATGAGCGAATTTACATTCGGTATCTTGGCGGGAGCATTTATTCCTCTGAAATTCACGACACACCTCCAATTGGAGCCAGCGTGAATCTTTGCCATTCAACAGGCTATTCACATGGACGACAGCTGCCATTTTTGTATTGTTGGTTGTTATGAATGTGTTCAATAAGTGTTACTTGAATTGGGTTATTATTGGTAAAGTTGACTGACTTTTAATTAATTTTGTAACTTTTTTTTCGCAGTAGTTTGGTTACGTGATAAAACGCGAGTAGGGGAGTTTGTGACTTTTCTCTTTCTTTGTTTTATTACCGTTGATACTTTACATGTGCTTGGTAGCTGTTCAAGGAGCTTTTGAGTTTTTCGGCTAGTAGGCTTTGATACAACAATTATGTTGATGAAATTTCTTTTTTTTATTATTTGATCACTACTTCATCACTTTTATGAGTTATTATCGGTACAGCTGCGTTATGGCTTTATTTGTGGCTCTGCTGTCGCTTAGCTACTTTCACAAAAGAGCTTTAACGAGTAGTCAAATTGGTTGAACTTCTGTTTGACTTCGTTGTTAATTTTTTTTGTTAATTTTTTTTTGTTTTGCTCTACAACAAAAAGATTGTTTGTCAGTTATGCGCTTGTTTTGAAAATTATGGTTTTTTGAAAAATTCGTAAATATGACATTTACGAAAAATGTCAAAAAATCTTTGAAGTTTGCGGCGTAGTTAACTTAATGACGGCTGCACTTCTTAGCTTACGTTTGTGCGAATCGCGGTTCGTTGTTATGGCAACGCCGTTTAGTCAATGACTAGAATTTCAAAAATAATTGGCTTTATATGCTTTCGGCTACTTTCTGAGCTGTTTTTGACAACTCTTTCGACACTCGGTAACAAAAACTGTAAGCTATGGAAAGCAAAAACGCAACAATGTCACTCGTTTACTGTTTTAGAACTATTTGAATTATATGTATTTATTGCAGCGGCTATTTGATGGCGCTCAACAATAGATTATCGAAACCAATTTACAAATTTGCACACGTTTTATAGCAGCAGGAGCTTTGGTATTAAAATGTATTCACCTTTTTAGCTTTTTTTTTGTTACTATGTGTTTATAGTTAGCGTTTTTTTTAATATAAATTTATGGGTATAAGCCGGGTAAGAGGGGTAGCGGGTGACCAATTGTTCTTAAAGCTCAAAATTACGCGCTTCCTTTGAAGCTTTTCTTTTTAAAATTCCGTTACTGCGGCACACTATTGCTCCCTTGAAATTCTTTTCACTTTGGTTTGCTTCAAGCTTTTTATCGTAGAGCTTTCACGCAAAATTTACAAGCTTTCACAAGTTTCAAAAATATTTTTGCTGGCACTAACTTAGTGAAAATATATTGATTTTGGTTATTTTGCGGGTAGCTTGGGGGTAATATTTTTTATTTGCGGGTATAATTATAGAGCAGTAGATAGATAGTACTTTTAAGATTTGTATTGTTTTTATGAGTGGAGTTTGTGTTTATTTGTTTAGCTTTCGAGTTTATTTATTTTTATTTATTTTTTTGTTTACTTTGCTAATGTTTAATATGCAAATGTTTGTGAGTGATATAAAGCAAGTTTGAGCGGTTTTTACAATATCTGAAATGAAATAAAAGAATAGAGATATAAAATTACACACGTGATCGGTAGCCATACAAAATTAGAAATTAAATACAACTAAATATCAGCGGGAAGACCGATATTTACATACATACATATATTAATCTATACGAGCCATTTATATTATATATTGTTCTTTTTTAAGATTTAAAAAATATGGTTTTGTAATGAGTGGTTTATGCGTTCTGCGAACTCGTTTCGAAAACTTTAATCTCCAGTTGCTTTTTTTTTAACTATCAATCTAAGCGCTTAAGAAAGCTCTTTAAGAGTTTAATTTCAAGTTTCTTTAGTGTTTTATTAAAAAAAAAAACAAATAAAGCTTTTCAGAAGCTTTTGGCAAAAGCTCAATGAAACTTTTGAAAAAGCTTTTCTTAAGTACTGAAAATAATTTAGTTTTTTTAATAACCAAATGCATTTCTGTCTTAATTTTATATTTTGAAAGCGCTATAAAGAGCTTGCTAAGCACTATACAATATACATTTAAATATTTTATAAGGCTTTTGTTTTTATATGTGCTATATATTTCTTAAAATCTAATTATGCTAGACCTAATTAATACTAAAATGTGCATTTTATCCATCACAGCACAAATACAAAGAAAGCACACAAAAATACAAGTACTAAAAACATATTTCGAATTTCACTAAAACAGAATAATACAAATTTGTGATATTTCTCCAGCAATAGTCCGCTTGCCACAAGCATTATACATATATATATTTTTTTTTCGTAAGTACATGGCAACCCATTCCATCTGCTAATGAACTACATTGATAGCATTATGAAGCATTTCTAGAAGCACATTTCTCGTCACACAAACGAAATCTATGTGAGAAAATCAAACATTTACGCACGCTTTTTTTTAGCGATTCAAAGCAAATATTTACTGTTGTTTTTAATGTTTTTTTTTCGGCAAGGCTTTAGATCCTGATTGTAGGTTTTTGTTGGGATGTAGGCGGGAGTGAGGGTTTGTAAGTAAATTGTTGCAAAAATGACTTACCACAGAAGTTTGCTTGGCATTTACTTTGGCGAGTTGCTGAGTTCAGTGCGAAAAATCGGAAACATTTTCACACACGCTCACACATACACGCATATGCATGCAATTATTAGACTGAAAATCGACAAATACATACAGATATATAAACAAATTGTGGTAAAATTATGCTAAGAATGGCGCATTCAAATAGATAATATGCTATTAAGGAATATATTATATAATAATATTAAATGAGAAAGGAGTATCTATGACAATTTGTAAAAAAATGTTTTTCTCATTTTTTTTGTTGTTTTTTTTTCTGAAATAATTTATAATTCTTTTTTTATTTTATAATTATTTTGTTTTACTTTTTTAATTTTTTCTACAATTTAAAATATTAATTTAATTTTATTAATTTATTTTTATTTGTTATTTTATTTTTAATTATTTTAATTTTAATTTTATTTGTTATTTTATTTTTATTTATTTTAATTTTAATTTTATTTTTAATTATTTTAATTTTAATTTTATTTTTATTTTTGATTATTTTAATTTTAATTTTAATTTTAATTTTAATTTTAATTTTAATTTTAATTTTAATTTTAATTTTAATTTTAATTTTTTTTTTAATTTTAATTTTAATTTTAATTTTAATTTTAATTTTAATTTTAATTTTAATTTTAATTTTAATTTTAATTTTAATTTTAATTTTAATTTTAATTTTAATTTTAATTTTAATTTTAATTTTAATTTTAATTTTAATTTTAATTTTAATTTTAATTTTAATTTTAATTTTAATTTTAATTTTAATTTTAATTTTAATTTTAATTTTAATTTTAATTTTAATTTTAATTTTAATTTTAATTTTAATTTTAATTTTAATTTTAATTTTAATTTTAATTTTAATTTTAATTTTAATTTTAATTTTAATTTTAATTTTAATTTTAATTTTAATTTTAATTTTAATTTTAATTTTAATTTTAATTTTAATTTTAATTTTAATTTTAATTTTAATTTTAATTTTAATTTTAATTTTAATTTTAATTTTAATTTTAATTTTAATTTTAATTTTAATTTTAATTTTAATTTTAATTTTAATTTTAATTTTAATTTTAATTTTAATTTTAATTTTAATTTTAATTTTAATTTTAATTTTAATTTTAATTTTAATTTTAATTTTAATTTTAATTTTAATTTTAATTTTAATATTAATTTTAATTTTAATTTTAATTTTAATTTTAATTTTAATTTTAATTTTAATTTTACTTTTAATTTTAATTTCAATTTTAATTTTTAATTATTTGCTATTATAATTTTAATTTGTTTTCCTAGTTTATTAATAAATTGCTTTATTACTTTTTTTTAAATTTTTTCTGTTCCAATTTTTATATTTTCCCTTGGTTATTTTTGCGAGTAGTAGCACCCGCATTTTGCGCTTATCGTCCATAATTTATTTCTCATTCATTTCACATGTCCACAATCGATCACTCAACGGTGTTAAAAAACAATCCTTATCTAGCAAATATGCACACCTTTACAAAAACAAACAAATATATGTATATACATATGTATATAAGGTCTGAATAACGGTTCACAAAATAACCCAGCGATTTCTTAACGAATTGAGGAATTTAAAAATTTCCAACTCACTTTATAGACAGCTACACATGTATGTACATATCTACATATATGACTAAGAATGTAGTTACTAAATACCCACATAATACCGTTATCTTATCTTTTATATGTATGTACAAATGGGTGTGCTCGCACATGTTTAGAAATAACAAAAAACATGAAAAAATAGAAAAAATTGGAAGCTCATATATATTTGAACCTTGAGCCCTAAATATTTACTCTATTTCACACGTTCAAAATTTTATTTCGAATTTTGCAGCTGCGAATCAATCTTTATGTGTGTGTATGTATGTATGTAACCTATGACATCATTAATGTAAACACAATTTTATAGGAGAAAAAATTATAAAAATGTCTATGTTAAAAAATAACAAATATAAAAGCTTTAATTTTATTGTATAAAAGATATAAATAATAAATTTTTGTAAAAAAAATGTTTAATGAAAAGATAATTGCAATGGAAAATTCAAATTTTTGTTCGATTACTGACACAAATTTCGATTATATGAAAACAGTTCAATAGAAATAGGATTGTGATTAAAAACTTTCAATAAACAACTATGAATAATTAAAACTTTAGAATATAATAGAAAATTAATAAAAAAAAATATCGTGAAATAATTTAAAAAGTTCAATTTTAAGGAAGCAAGTTACAAAATTATTTCTGAAAAATGTGTGAGTTTTTATGCTCTCGCAACAAAAGTTGCTATTATAGTTTTGTTCACCTAACGGTTGTTTATATGTCATAAAACTAAACGAGTTAGATATAGGGTTATATATATCAAAATGATCAGGGTGACGAGACGAGTCAAAATCCGAATGTCTGTCTGTCTGCCCGTCCGTCCGTGAAACGGATAACTTGAGTAAAAAATGAGATATCTTAACGAAACTTGGAACAGGTATTTCTTGGCACCCTGAGGAGGTTGCTTTCGAAACTTTTCGAAGGTTGCAAAATCGGACTACTGCCACGCCCACAAAATGGCGAAAACCAAAAACTTATAAAGTGTCATAGCTAAGCCATAAATAAAGTTATGAAAATAAAATTTGGAACATAGGATCGTATTAGGGAGGGGCACATTTGAATGTATTTTTTTTGGAAAAGTGGGCGTGACCCCGCCCTCAAATAGGTTTTTTGTATATAACTCGCAAACCAATTAAGCTAAATAAACCACACTTTCTGCAGTCGTTTCTTTTAGCCGTTTCCTTATACAGTCCAAAAATGAAAGAAATCGGATAATAACCACGCCCACCTCCCATACAAAGGTTAGGTTGAAAATGACTAAAAGTGGGTTAACTCACTAACGAGAAACGTCAGAAACACTAAATTTTACAGAAGAAATAGCAGAAGGAAGCTGCACTCAGATTTTTTTACAAAATTTTCATTTTCAATTCAATGGGCGTGACATCTCCCACTTATGTGTCAAAAACCATATCTCAGGAACTACTCGACCGATTTCAATGAAATTCGGTGTATTATACTTTCTTCATACCCTGATGACACATGTGAAAAATGGATGAAATCGGTTCATAACCACGACGACTTCCCACATAACTCAATATTGAATTCCATCTGATTCCTTCACTTTATAATGTATACATAAGTTACCAATGAAGATAGCGGAATAAAACTTTACACAAATAGTGCATATCACCTCTGGCTTCACTTGAGAAAAAATTGTCGAAAACGGACAATAACTTTTAAAGGCCCCTGTTATCGAACATGTTGAACTCCGAGCCTAAGGGTAAATTTTAACCGAAAATATGGATAAATCTCTCTGATAATTTAATGTAATTCAGAGGAAATTTTTTATTCTAATTATTAAAATCACGTAATAACATCTCCTAGCTCCCATATACCAAATTATAGGCTTTTCGAAAATATGGTGGGCTTTAATCTGCATATACATATATATTGATTAATATGTGAAATATCTTAGCAAAATTAAGTGAGTGTATATTCTTGGATATAGTGTACCTTGCTGGTGAAAATGAATGAAATCGGTTCAGGAATTTCCTCAGCCCTCATACACTATATAGGACGATTTTCGTTATTCTATTAAACTTTGTTCCGAATTTATAGGTAGATTTGGGTGTTATCTTAATAAAATTTCTTCAATAAATTGCGAGAGTATAAAATGTTCGGTTGCACCCGAACTTAGCCTTTCCTTACTTGTTTAAATTATAATTAAAAATAAAAAACACAAATTCAATACTTTTTTGTATTTCAGAAATAACAATTTTACCATTCAAAAAATATTAATTTATGAATATATATATATGTATGTATATAGTATATACATATCTACATGTATGGAGGAAAACACTCAAAAACGCCAAAATCCAGCAAAGTCATAAATTTTGCCGTCGACGCAACAACTGCAGTTGTTCGCTCATAAACTAGCACATTTAGAAAGAAAATTACGCGAATGGTATTCGAAAGCGCAAAATAGTAATAAATAATAAAAAAGAATTATTGCATTTAAACAATTTGAAAATATTTGGCAGCAAGAATGTGGCATTGGAAAAATTTTAATTGACGCAAATTGGAAATGTATGATAAGTGAAGAACGGATTTTTATTTTTAAATTTTCAAGTAAATTTAAATTCATTTTGGAAATTTAAAAACATTTTAGTTTTTCAAAAAAATAAATTAAACTACAAAATTTTAAATACAAAATATTACTAATTTTTAAGAGGAAAAATTCAAAATTTCAAAAAAATTTCTAATAATAAAATTAAATATTATCAATTTATTTTCACTTTTAAATTTTTGTAATTCCAACTGCGCTCGAATTGCTTCACTGTGCCTTTGAAATTAATTGCCGCATTTGTTTCATTCTTGTTTTTGTTGTTGCCAATAAAAATCGTTTTTAGTGCCTTTGGTTGTTTTTTTTTTGTTGATTGCATTAAAAGTCGAACTAACAAACTGATATCATTTGCTAGCTGATGTGTGTGTGGGTGTAAGAAAATTACTATTTGTTCAGAGAAATGACAAAAAGTAAACAACAAGTCAATATGACTAGAAAAAAATGAAGAAGAAGACAACACTGTATAGAAAAACTGGCATGTATAAGCGCGCAGTAAAAGTAATAGCTAAATGCCAGCAAATGAGGAAGACGCAGCAGCATATTTTAGCTGCTAAGCTAAAGTCACACACACACACAACAAATATGGCGCTGTTGGGTGGCTGTTGGAGTGACGGCATGCGAGTGTGACGAAATGACGACATAACGGTGACTAGATTTTGAGTTTACTTGACAACTGCTGAAAACGTGATGCAGCGCATGCAACGGTGTTGTTAAGCAAAACAAATTTCAATTTTAAATTAATAAAATTTAATTTTACATATTATTTATAAAAGTTATTGGTAAAATTATTAACCAATTTTTTTAATTTTCTAAATTAAGTTTTTTTTATTTTTCTTAAATTTTATTTTTATTTTTTTCAAAATAGATATACATGTATATTATGTATTTTACGCATTTTTTTGTATTTTTCAAAATATATATTTTAATTTTACCAAAATTTTTTTAATTCAGCGTATTTGAAATATAAGTTTATTTGTTTATATTTTTTAAATAAAAAGTAATTTTTATAATTGAAAGTAAATAATTATTAATATTTTTATTTTATATTTAAAACAAACACCTTTAAAATTCTATATTCTTTATCATTATTAAAATCAAAAAACAAAAAAAAAAACTCAAGTTCAAAACCCTGCGCCTGAACTTGAAAACCTCAAGGACAACGCTTACCAAACAGTGTGGGCGCATATTTATCACGTTTTGTGCATTCAAGTCGGCTGAAGAGCATACGTAATACGAAAGAGCATACGTTTTACGAAAGCTAATTAATAGTTTTAAACACGACACGCAAGTGAGACACGCCAAATATGGTTAAACAAATTTTTGGTTTGAGTCTGCCAAAATTGGCTGAGAGTTGGCGGATGGCGGTCCACTGAAATGAAGCTAACTAACGCTAACGAATTAGCAATGAAGAAGAGCAAAAACGCATTCATTATTTTATTTTTTTTTTATTAGTTTTAAATTTATTTTTATTTGAATTACTTATTTTTTGTATTTTTTATAGCTCCTTTTAGACACCTCCCACACGCTTGTTGCGTCAGTAGTGCGCGGTTTGCATACACTATAGAGAATACAGTGTATGAGATACATATATAAGTAAACAACGTGATTTAGAGATCTATTTGTAGAGAAAAAAATAAACTTACAACTTCGATCATTAATCAAGATTTGTGCGCAGAACAAACAGCTGAGCACACCAGCGTCGCACCAACACGACAGAGCGCCGAACGCAATGGTCGGTCACGAGCCGTCCGTATGAAGAAAATGCGACAACGTGATCTAATCTTAAGCCTATACGACTATAAGTAACTGTTTTTTAATGAAGTCATATCAAAAAACGGCGAGAGCGTAAGAGCGAACGCGAGAAATGCATACGTAACGCACATATGTAATTTAACCGCAGGCGTGAGTGTGAGCGAGCGTATTTCTGAGTGTAGCGCTTAAGTCAATAAACGTTTGCGCCAGCTTTGGTCATTCTTATATATGCGTTTCACTTTGTTTGATATTGGATTGCAAATGACATAATGTCAAATGAAATCACAATTCGTATAGAAAAACTGGTAACCACCAGCAAAATGTACAAAACAGAGCGCGATGATATAAAAGTGTCACATAAAATATTTAGACATATGTATGTGTGTATACCTGTTTTTGAGTAACCGCAGGTGAGAAGCTTCATGTCATGGCGGAAGACGCTTTGCTGTTAAGAAGATCTATGATTGAACGCAAAAAAATAGACATGAAGCTGAAGTTGTGGAGCGCTTGAAACCAAATACGGTAGTGTCAGAGATGGTAGTAGACGGGTATTGCAGCTCACAACTAAGTATATAGTACATTGCTTTTTAGGTGCTTAACCAAGGCTTAGAGTACTAAAATTGACTAATATGTAGATGGTCGATTTATGATACTTAGTAAAGAAATAATTTAATTTTATAATTGATTCTCTTGAACCCTCCATAACACTGAAATATTTCTGAGAATAATTTAAATTTACATAAATTGTCATTCTTGTTATGTCAGAAACAGTTCACTAAAGACCTAAACTCTCTACCGCCTATGTCGAAGGAATACTTTTACTTGTTTTACACCTTCATCTCAGCATCGATTAAAAATATGGTTAAGATACTCAAAAAATCTGCGATACTTTGTGGTTCACTTTTTAGTCTTCGTGGTACCTAACCTAAATCTTGAACAAATAAAATTTAAAACCCGATCTTTGGCGTTCATATAACACAACAAGTTTAACCATTGATATAACAATCACCGGTGGGGCCAAAAGTAAACAGCGCATTGGCTGAAGAATTCTCAAACAAGTCAAAAAAAAACGCGAGCTTTACAAAAATAAAAAGAATCACCGAAATGCTGGCATCATCTCACGATAGTTTTTAGTATCCGCCGCAGTTAATTTTGAGCTCAAAATTTTTGCCCCACATGATCACACAGTTTTAGTAACTAAGAAGCATGAAGTGATATGCATTGCTCCACTAGCGCGCTCTAATTGAATTATCAGCATGTTTCGGCACTTTTTTCCCGCTAACTACAATGATAACAATAACCATATGGCAATCAAAAAAATAACAAAAACGAAACGAAAAAGTCATTTTTTAATTATCATTAAAGTCATATAAAAGCTCGTGTGCGCTGTGCATACAAAGTACCCCCATAAAGTCGGCGTCAGAGGAAGGCGGTGTCAATTGTTGGCTGCCGCGTCGTGACATTGACAGATGAAGGTATTCACTTGCGGCATTTGAATGAGTTGAAAATACCGGTAAATGATTTTGAAGTCTTGCAGACAATAACAATTATGAGTGGGCTAATGTGATTGGCATGTGCCGTTAAGCGATTTAATTGTTGCTTCAAGCTTTTGTGTGTGTTTTCATAAAATTTATGAAATGCTTCACCTTTCACTTACACCTTTCCGCCCATTTATACCTTTCACGTTTTCATTATGTTGACTTTATAATATTTTTTTTTATAAGATTTCTTTCATTATCTAATCAAAGACACCCGCCTCATTAGCTGCATAACGATCGCTCTACAATTAATACCTCACATTTATCACACCCCCTCTCGCTCGTCTGCTCTATACTTTCGCACGTTATTTCGATAATAAGTGTACGAGTGAGTTGATAAAAAAAAATAATACGATTACGTTGAGTGAACGCTTTTTGATCACAAAACATTTGGTAATCAATATTTGGTAGTGCATACATATTTACGCACAAGAAATTCTACTCGCCTATGATACTGTTTGGAATACTCTCACCACTTTGTTGTCAAGAAAATCTGTAATAATTCACAATTAGTTTTGAGTGCACTAAGATCTTTTTCGTATTGAGTGTTAATAAAAGTGAGTTTGAGTTATTGTTATTAATAATTAATTATTCAATATGCTTTACAAATAGTTATTGCAAACACAAAATGAAATCTAAGACAGCTGCTCATGCTTCTAACTATGCTGGAAGGTTAAAATTTTTAGTGCAACAACGTTAATTGTTGAGAAATTGCAAAAAGTAAGAAGAGAAAATATTCTCAATGAGCACAAAATAATATATACTTAATTTTATATATTTCATAATCAAAAAAAAAAAAATTGTCATAAATGCATTTATATATAGAACATAATCAAAAATTAATTTAAAAATTGATACTTCTTAAAAAAATAAAAATAGAAATTATTTTAAAAAAATATATTGTTTTAATTATACAATTAAAAATTGTTAAAAAATAAACTTACTTAACACTTTATATTATTTTTTTTAATTTGTTGAAATTTAATTAATTTTTTTTATTAATTTTATCTCAGTAAGTCCAAAATTTTATTTTAAATTCTTTTTGTTTAAAAATTAAATTTATCTTTTTTTAAATAAATGATTTGAAATAAAAAAATTATTATTTTTATTTAAAATTAAATGAAATTAATTTTGAAAAGAAAATAATTGGAAAAAAGTATATTAATATTCTCAACTATTTTAATCCAATTCAATTTATGAAAATTAATTTTCTAATCTATTTTCAAATTATTTATTTCTTATTTTAATAGTAAAATGATAAAATAATATAATTAAATAATATTTTATTTTATTTTATTTCTTTATAAAATTATAGCTATTTATCAAATAATTTGTTTATAAAAAAGTGTACGATATGCTGTACAAATTATTTGTATCCATTTCAAATAATTGAAAATTTCTACCAAAAAATCAACGCAAGTATATGACAAATTACTAAAAATAAATCGTACTTTAAAGAAACAATACCAGTACATACAATATACAACAATAATAGCAACCACAAACACAGAGTGATTACAACAAAACGCTACAAATGGCAAAATGGCAAGTAAAACACTCGTAAAAATGTGCAAATTATTGCTGACCCTCAAGCACGCAAAGGCCGGAACGCCCTGTGTAAAATACGAGATAGACTAACTGTATGCATGTGTGTGTTTGTGTATGCGTGGGCGGGTGTGTAAGTATCGAAAGCCGTCGCCGGAGATGCTAATACCGCGTGCTAATATGTGTGTTTGTGGTGTTTCAAAGTCAACGAAGTCAGTTAAGGCAAAGCAGGAAAATTACGAACTTGAACAGTTGAAACAGTTTTCTAGAAAATTAAAAGCAAAAGACTGGCATTTAATTTGAAGTTTTCTCTTCTTAAACACTTTCAAATGAAGTGCTTTTGTTGTTTTTGTTTTGTCCCTCTTTGCTTATCGCACTTGTTTTTTATTTTCACTTTGCCGGCATTTGTGTTTACTACAAGCATTCGTCATAATAAAAAGCATTATTTGATTCGTTATGCTTTCAATTTCTAAGTGTGTTATCGTCGTACTAAGTTTTAATTACTCTTTCTCTACATTTGTTTTATTTTTTTGTTGTTGCTCTTGTTGTTTTATGTAACTACAACTAATTAAAACAGTAGAGGAGCGTCGCTTGCAGCCAGCGTTAGTCATACACTATACAAGTATGTAAATATGTATGGAAATATGTAATAAAATATATGTTAACTCACATACGCTCATGCCCGTCACTTAACGGTAATGATCAATTACAAGCGCCTCTTTTAATTGTCGTCATTTAAAAGCGATTGGCAAGCAACACAAGAACAGTTTAACTGTAATTCCCATTATATGTGCTATAAATTAGCTCTACTAAGATTTTAGTTTAAAATACTTTGGTATAAAATTTTATAAGAACTCTGCACGAACATTTATGATGAGGATCATTGATAAGATCACCCATTTTTCACGGTAGCTTTTCAAATTTATAAGCACACTGCGTTTATGAAAACGATATAGAAGTTTTTCGAACAGTTCTTCTATTAAAAGACACTAAATCTCGTAACCCTTCGAACTTTTCCGGGTGAAGATCATACGTTGAAGCATTAAAACTAACAATATTGCTCTAATTTAAAAGTTTTCACCGACTTTCACCCAAAAAGAACATAAGCTAGTACTACTAGATCAAAAATAATCTTAACTTTTATATTAAGAATGATAAATTCTGGTGAGGATCGCTCTCCTAAACTAACTTCTTTAGTGTTTTTACAAAGTGAGTATTCTGCTTATTACGTTCAACCAACTCTAATCACAACGCTTTAGCAAGGTCAGTGCTATTGGAGTTCACATTTTGTTGCAAGGAAGAACACTTTGTTAAGTTCGCTCGAAATAATATTAAATTTATATTTCATAGAATGTCAATTTTGTGCAGTTAAATATATTCTATACAATAAAATAAATATTATTTGCTTGATAATTTCGAAATGTTTTCGTAGTTATTTTTCTTCTATAATGAGTAAATAACGTCAGAATAATAAACTAGGCAGTGGGACGTTTTATAAACACCAGGCACACTCAGGATTTATGGAAATTTTCTGATTTTATCTAGAAACAAAATCAAAAAGTTCGGTTAAAAATTCGCTCAGTGAATTTTTTTCAAAATTTCCAAAAAACGGATGAACATATTTAACAAATCAGACAGTTTTGCAGAGATGAACAAAAAGTATCACCAAAATATTAGAAAGAAATATTCAACTACATTAAAAAAATGAAGTTTTTTTTAACAAAAATAAATATTTTGATGCCAACGGCAATAACATTAATTCGATTAATAACGTACATTTGTATGTACATAAAAACTCGAAGTTTAATGAGTTGCAATCCGTCAAACGGCATCCGCACACGAAGAAAATATTCAAACCAGCAGCACACAACGCCAATTACGTCAGCCAAAAACCCGAAATCCAGTCTTTCACTGGCTCTTCGCTGCAACTAGTACAATCCACAGCGGCTACTTAGTCATTTGCGGTCAAGCGGCTTCGAGGGAGAGCAACCACACTCACACTTACATATGTATATATACATATGTATATGTAAATAAGAAAAATAATTTCTACCGCATGTTGCTTAGTAGCGGGCAGAGCTGCCGATCGATCGATCGTTGGAGCGCGCTTGCGTACGACAGCGGCGTTGTGGGGGCGCGCAGAGCGACGCGGCACTCGGCGGCTGCGGGCTGTTGCTCTTACGCTCATCACATGCTGCTTCTTCACCTATGTACTTGATTCTGGTTTTCGTTGTTGTTGTTTTTTTTATTGTTTTCTGTTTTTTTTTTGTGTGCGTTGGGATGCTGCGCGTGATCTTTGCCTCAGCGCTTCGGCGCTTCGGTGTTAGTGTGTGTGGCGGCAGACGGCATGAATAACAGCCGAAATGTGCTAATGAAAAAATAAATAGACGAAAATAAACAAAACTGAAACAAGCAGATTCAAATCATGCCGCCATGTAGCCAAAAGCTAGCACAACTTGAAGAGAGTAGCATATAGTAGAAGTTGTTATTTTTGTGGGTTCTACTTTGTCGACGGCATGGTGTTTGCCCTCCAGCGTGGCAATTACATGGTTTGTTGTTGTTTTTTGTGTTTTGTTTGTTAACAACGATTTGTGCTTGAAATTCAATTTGGATTTATAATAAATGCATTGAGTCTTATTGCTGTTGTTGTAGCAGTTCGCGTTTTAACGCGCGTTCGTAATCTTTTATTTGTTGTTGTTGTTTGGCTTATCTGACACGAAACGGAAAATTATTTTTGGCCGCAGCTATTTGTTGTTGTTGTTGCTGCTTATAATTATTTTAATGTTCGTATTTTTAAGCTATGGCTTGTTTGTGTTTTTTGTGGTTGTTGTTGTTGTTGTTGTTGTTGTTTGGCATAATTCATTTCGTTTATTTTTATTTTATTTCTTTTTAATTAATATTTCTAATATTTGTGTTCATACATATGTGTCTCTATGTCAAGGTGTCAATCAGTACATATACATACATACATACATATACATATATGCCAGTCTGACGTGTATTTGTTCTTACTGTCAGCCACTCAGTGCCTTTCTCTACGAAAATTCTAACTTTCTTGCCGTACTCTCATTATTATTATTAATTAATCTTGTATCAAAAATATGCCAAGCAGCAGTATGCTTGTTAACGCATTGCCTTCGCCTTGGTAATTTTTGCGCTTTGTTTTCATTTATTTTTTGTATTCTTACTATTTTATTATTTTTTTTTTTTTTGCTGCGCTCTAGCTTCGAAATTGCCTTCGCGCTAACACGATTAGTATTTATTTGCCGCTTCTAGCTAAGCGTCTGTGTTTGTGTTAATTATTCTACGTGTTGTTGTTGTTTTTGCTTTTGTCTTAATTTCAGAAGTTTCCGTTGTTGTTGTAGTTGTTGTTGACATTTGTGCAATTAACACAAGCAACGTTATTGTTATTGTTATTGTCTTTATCTTTATAGTGTGACTTTTATGTTGTTGCTTGTTGTTTGCTCTAATTGATATTCATTTTATTCTTTCGCTAACCTCGAAGCGTTTGCTGCAAAGGTGTTAGGGCTTATCGCCTGCTTTTTGGCTGTGTCATGGATAATTATTTTTTTTAGATTTTTTTGTTGTAAATTATCATCAAATTTTACCTTTAGTTTAGCGGTATTTGTTAGTTTAGCTCTTAGCTCTTAGCTACGAACTAAACTTTATCGATATATGTGCATATGTAGATCGATTTCGATAGCATTTTGTGAATTATCAGCGTTTTCTTTATCTTCGTTATCATACAAAGCTCATTAGCATAATTGCTTTAAAAGAAAACTATTCTCATATGCTAGGGCAGCTAATGCTCTGTAGGAACAAGTAATTAATTTTTTTTTTTTTTTTTGAAAAATTATTTAATAAAAATATCACTCCAGGCACTTTCTAACGATGTTTTTGTTTAAAATGTAGGAAAAAAATTTCATACTATATTTGTTTTTTAGATAATTCTTCTCTGAATACCCGGTAGGAAAAATAATCACAACACACAAGATTTTCAGTTCTTTTTGTTAGAAAATTCCAATATTTTTGTTTTGAAAATGTGTTTCATATTTCCTAATTTTCATAAAAATCAAAAAGTTATGAAAAATGGGTGCTCTAATAAACTCAAATATTTGCCAGCGTTTTGACGAAATCTTGACCCTAGAAAATTGCTCACTTATTTTATCTGGCAATAGAATTTCGCTTTTCATTGTCTCCCCTTTAGTTTTTTACATTTTCAAATATTTTATGCTCTTATTTGTCTATTAGACTGTTGGCTTACATTCCACTCTTTTATAACAATTACTGCCGCTGCATGCCTTTGGTTGCCCGTCCAACTATTTGCATTGCTTTAAGTTGTATTTTTTTCACATTTTCTTTCTAACTCAATTAGTTTAGCTAACGAATCGTGGTGAATGAGTCAATAAAACTAGAGCAAGAGTTAGCTGCAGTGGAGTAATGAATATTTCTTTGAAGAAAATGGAGCAAATATTAATGGCAAAAGGTGAAAGGAATATTGACTTAATGATTAGAGCAGTAGGTAAGCGAGCGAAAGTGCAAAGAAATTAGTGAAAACAGAGAAAGAAATGGGGGGTTTTATGGAATTTAGTGCAGGAAATAATTTAGTTTAAGAAATAACAGAAGTTTTAGTATGTAAATAGTTTTTGTTTAATTTCGGAATTGTCAATAAAATGAGCGAAGAATTTTACAATAGACTTTTGAGGAATTAAAAAACTTTTGAATTTGAAAATTTATACAAATTTAATAAACAAATTTAATAAGGCTTTCAGGCAGTCGCTTAATGAACAAAAAACATTTTAAAGGAGTGTACGATAGTCAAATAATGTAGTCAATTAGCTAATTGTTATGATAATATGATATGAATAAAAAAATCCTAAATCAAATAATTTTCTTAAAGCTTTGGAAAATAAATGTAATAGGCGTTTCTATGAGTTACTTAATTGAGTCAATTAGGTAATTAATATGATGAATAAAAAATCTTTAAACAAATATTTGAATAATAGCTAAAGAAAATAGTTTTATATAGCGTTTCTAATTGTCACTTAATTGGGTCAATTAGAAAATTGACTTCATTAATTTATAAAATTTATAAATTGTTTTATGAAAGCAATTTAATAATAATTTAGTGAAATAAATTTAACTGACGTTACAAGTAGTGACTTAATTGAGTCAATTAGTGAATTGTTTACTGCATAAAGGAACTAAATGTGAATAGTTTAATGAAATATTTTATGAGTAATTTTATAATTTTATCTGCAAAAATTTTGCACTAATCTGCATATTGAAATACTACTAATTGAGTCAATAAAGGACAATATTATGAAATAGTTTGATTTTACTACTAAAATTAATTTTTTTCAGAACCAATTAAATTAATGATAAAATTTTATTTATTTAATTTAATCATGAACTTAATTGGTTAAAAAAATATATTATATCCATTATATGTACTTTTTCTCTACACCAAAGCAAATATTGTATTTAAATTATCTCACTTTCTCACAAATAATTTTTGAAGCATTAAAATGAATTCATGCATTCAATTAACGGGAATTGGCATGTGCATTTCGAAAATAATTAAAGCAACGCTAAGCGCAAAACACACCGAAGAAAATATGAAATTCCGAAAAACAACAGAAATGAAAACAAAAACAATTCAAAAACGAAAAGTTTTGAGAATTTTTGAAAGCATGTGTGCTTGGCTGATTGCTGGCACGCTGACGCTTTTGGGGTGCGCTAAAAATAAAGACTGGCGGCAGCCATTTCGACTGCTGTTGCCTGCTGTTGAGCGCGCACGTTTGTCGGCAATCGAAGGGGGTGAGGGGGAGCGAGGTGTTTAGGAAAATGCTGAAGGTGAAATAGGCTGAATTCATGAAGATCATAGATACACAAAAATATCTATTCATAAATATACACCTACAGGCGGCACAGCGCGAGTGTGGAAGAATATATCTGTACATACATATGCTGAAGGAACTGGAACACAGCGAAAAGCATTTCGCCGCGATTTCTACGAAAATTTTCGTTAAATTTCATTTTATTCTTGAAGCGCACGAAGTAAAAAAGAAAGAAATTTCATACATATATACAATTCATTTATAAGTTTATATAAGTACATACATGTATATGTGTGGTATAAACACAACAACAGTTTCGTAAGAATATAAATAGCACGCGATTTGGACACAGGAAAAGTTTGAAAAATAAAATTTTGAATATCAAAACAAATGTACGCTGCCGGGAAGAAAATTCATAAGCACATTTTTTTGGCTGCCATGCGGTTTCAAGCATACCACACGAAGGGGTATGGCTAAAAAGTGTGGGTTTGGCTGAGTGGGTTTGTAGAGAATTGTATAATTTAATAAGAAATTCATGAAATTAGAGGAAACATGAGAAATATTAAAAATATTTTCGAATTATAAGATGGAATTTGTGCGAAATCGATTTGAAAATATTGAAGTTTCAAAATAATATTTTTTTCTTTTCAAACATTTTTATTGTAGGACACCTTTTTCCAAATAAATTTAGAAACTTTCTGAAAATGAGACACATGGTACATGTAGTATTTACGTATACCATATATGTATACGTATCTTATATATATATGTATATATTGAAATTATTTTTGTATTTATATCACACTACATTGCACTCTTGACAGTGAGAGGGTCAAAATTTTTAACCTGCCGCCTAACCTCTTCCTCAATGTGCTTCTTTCTTTACACTCACAACAGCCAATTGACTTCAATTCAATTTGTTAAATATACGGTTTAGTGGCAGTGCTAACCAAATAAGTTACAGCTGAAGATGCGCAGAGAACAACAATGAAGTGAGCTACAAGAAATGTGAATGTTAACTGACCAAAAAATATTTGTTTGGATATTAAATGAAAAAATTAATTATTATTATTTTTTAATTGAATTTAAAAACTAAATATTTTTATTTTAATACATGTTTATTTAAATCTAAAAATTACAAACAATTTTGTAATTGATTTTCTTTATGAAACAAATGCAACGAGTTTTGTTATTTTTTAGATTTATATTCAATATTAATTGTATTAAATATTTGTTGCTTAATTTTTTATTTTGTTCCCATTCAAAACAAAATTGTATCATAATGCTATTTATTCCAATTTAGTTTTCGAAATTTCGATTTTTTTCTTTTGTTTGTATATTATTTGAATTTAAAAATTTAATCATCAATATTTTGTCGAAAATTCGAATTTCGAAAACAAGTTTTTTCAAAATTGATAAAAAACAATTTAGTTCTGAAATATTAACGATTTGATATTTAAAGTAGTTTTGAAATCATGTTTATAAAAAGTTTTATTGAATTTAATTAATTCTTGCATTAAACACAAAATTTTATCAAGAAGTTATTTATTCCAAATTGTTTTCTTCGAAATTTGAACTTCGATTATTTTTAAGTATCTAATATTTTTTCGAAAATTTAGAATTCTAAAATTTGAAAATTGTTTTTTCGAAATTTGAACTTCGATTATTTTTAAGTATCTAATATTTTTTCGAAAATTCGAATTTCAAAAATTTGAAAATTGTTTTTTCGAAATTTGAATTACGATTTTTTATAAGTATATGTATATATTTTTTTCAATCTAAAAAGCTATTGTTGAATATATTTTTTAGAAAATTCGAATTTCGAAAATTTATTTTTTGAAGAAATTATAGAAAATTCTAGTGTTTAGAATTTTTAATATCTAATATTATAATTTTTCGAGCTCTTTTGTTAGTTAAATTATTAAATCTTTTACTCACAATTTTTATCATTTTTAGTGACGTTTAAATTCACTTTTGTTGATTTAATAACTCAATTACGTAAGCCTTAATGTCTATTGCAATATTTGTGGAGCTGTCGATTTGATTTGGCAGACGATATTTCACACGCAGCACCCAATTTGAAACACTTTCTTGCCTAATTCATTTGCCGAAACTGCTTTTGCTTTGCATTTATTTTATTTCTTTTAATATTTGCTTTTTGATTTTTCCAAAAGCTTAAATAATCAGTTGCTCGAAAACGAAATCGAAGATGCGCTTTAAGCAAAAAAAAGTTGAGCAAAGAAAGCAAAAAATGAAGAAAAGATGAATATATACATACAGATACTTATGTATATATGTATACTTATAAGAAACAATGTGTTTATGAAAAGAAAAGTGAAAAAGTAAGAGCTCAAAGTGTGTCAGCCGAAACCAGTTTTTCTTTTGCCGTTGATTATTTTGCGCCTTTTCAACATGAAATTCATTATATGAGCATCTCTTTTATAAAGCAATTTATTTATGCGCATATGTATGTATATATCCACGATTTAAAATATATAAGTTTATATGTATTGGTTATGTGTAACAAAAGCTTTGAGTGGTTATAAGATATTTATGACTTCAAATGTTTGGTAATAATGCTACACTCATGCGATTGTATGCATGTATTTGTATATATATTTATATAGATTTGTCTACATTTGAATGTATTTAAAGTTTTTAATTGATTTTCGTCTATTGCTCAATACGTTTCTGTGTTTTCCAGAAATGCATATGAATTTCGGATTACTTTTTTTTATTATATTTTTTCTCTTTCGCGTAGTAATTTAATATTCCGCAAACCTGTTTTTTATACAGAAAAGTTAAGAAATTTAGCAAAATTTAATGCAAACAACTTAAAAGGCGTTTATGATGTAAATTGACAGCTGAAAGTTTGCGAATTGATGGCGTGTTTGAGTTTCTTATTTCTTTTTAAATAGCGAAACAATTTATATAATTAACTGGAACAATACATTATATATAAAATTTGATTTCTCTTCAAAACAACAGCAGTCGATATTATTTATTTCATAGAATTCTACTTAGTCTACAGCCTTACATTTTCGTATATTTTTATTTCTTAATTACAAAAAAAAATCTATAATTGTTGGGTGTAAGACTTCGCTTAATATATATGTATACTCTTTAACAAGCAGCCTAAATGTTGGCAACATTGTATTAACTAGCTATTTGAGTACCAATAACTTTGCCTATACTTCGGCGAAGACAATATAAAAGTTGAATTTTCATAGATTTATATCGAAAAATATCCAGATATATAAAATTTATTGACATATTAGATATGTGACTTCGCTAAATATGCATAATTATTTAATAAGCTGCCTAAATGTAGGCAACGATTTATTCATATAGCTTTTGGATGTACAAAAAAATATATATAATTATTATAAAGTTTAAAGAGTTTATTCTAGAAACGATTTATGAAGGAATATATATCTCTGTAAGACAAAACGGGCAGTATCCAAAATTTCGAGTTTTCTTCACTAAACAAAAAGTTATAATAAAGGAATATTTCTTGTTTCGTGCACTTTCTAAGTAAAGTACCATTCAAGATATAATTCGTAAATTCATTCATTTTATATTATTATTTTTATTTAATCTCTACATTTCCTTCACTTAATCACTAACTCACCTCAAAGAAATCAGTATACCGATCGTTGCTTTCTAGTGACTAAACAAATTGCTTAATCGTATCGCCAAGTAAACAATAAGTAATAAACAAATAAAAAATATGTACATACATATGTATGAATGTTGTAATATTGTAAAGCAAGCAAATAAAACTGAAGTTAGTGCAAATAAAGAAATACAATAAAACTGTCAAACATTTAGCGGGAAAAGCAAAATGTTACGCGTAAAAGCGAAAGCAATAAGGAAAAAGGGCGTAAAGTTAGTTAATTTAATAGTCGGACCAAATGGTTGGGTAAATCAACGCGTAAGTGAGCGGGTGAGTGAGTGTGAATGCGAATGAGCGTAATTACCGTCGAGATACACATTGAATTCTCTGACAGATTAGACGCCGTGACTCAGTCATTAGTGAAGAAAAATTAAGTATTTTTATGATAAATTAACTTTAGTGCACTGCATGGGCTTCTAAAACAATTTGTTAAGATTGAGAAAGTAAAATGTAGATAAAATGAAAAATAATCGTTCAAAGATCATAAATTTATTATAAAAGTGTTGATATTGATTGCTGAGTATTTGACATACTCTATATTACTTTTTATTGTAAAGCAACGTATTACTAAGAAATTTCGTACAAAGAAAAGTTGTGTCTTCGAAGATAGACAGAAAGAAGTTTAGTAAATACCAACCTATCGCATTTGGCCAAAAGATTAGCAACTTTGCGTAAGCTTAAATACCTACATATATACATATATTAGTTCTCATAAATGTACCTATTCAATTATGGCACATTTGCATAGTTACAATTTGAACATTCGCCATAATTAACACTGAGTAGTCTATTATTATTGAAATTAGCAACATTTTTTACAATTTTCAAATGGTTTATGAAGAACGCGTGGTTTCAGAAGCTGTACTAATATCACACGTGTCGAAAACGCAAACAATTTCAGAAAACAATTCATTCTTTATTTTTTTTAATCACAAAATATTCAAAAATAGTTGCCATACAAATTATGGCAACATAAAAAACAAATTTTTCTTATATAAAAACAATAGCTTAGACGAAAATACAAAAAAAAAACTGGTAATTGAGTTGCTATAATTTTTATAGCACTTGAATTATCATAGCATATATATATCATAGCTATAAAATTTATGGGTTTATCTGTATAATTATGCTAGAACTATATCACATTATAATTGTTAAAGCAAAAGCCAAAAATAGCACGCTGATTGCGCTGATATAATTTTTATAGCGATTGATTTTGCTTTGCAATAAAATTTTGCTGGCTATAAAATTCATTATGATGTCTGAGTAGAAACTGTGAAGGCAAGCAGAACTAAATTAACGTCAGAACGTCAAAATATCAATTTGTTATAAAAATTATAGCAGCAGAGAACACACTATTTTTATAAGTTTAAACACAATATAACAACAATAGAAGTTATAAAAATCGTTATAACTCTTAATTTGTTATACGGCTGCGTAGATTATACATAGCTTGCTGCTATAAAAATTCTAGTAATTTAGTATAGTTAGAGTTGTTATCTAGTAAAGAGTTTCTAAACAATTTGCTTTATTCAATTCAAAAAATATTCACGATTTTCTATTATTATAGTGACTATTTACTTATTTTGAAATTGCTGATTTCCACTATTATAGTATATTTTCCAAGCTTATGTTATAAAAAAATAACAAATAATGTATATATGCTTGAAATTAAACTTGCTATACAATTATAACGATTTTCAAAATTTGCTATAAAATTATAGCAACTTATATTATTATAAAATTATAGCACAGCCTAAATTTAATGGTAATTGAGTACAAATGTAAAAATTAATGAGTTCCTATAATTTTATGTTTGCTCTAAAGTTTATAGCCCCGCAATAATGAATTTATTTCATCGTATTTTAAAAATGTTCAAAAATGTTGGTATAATAACTATGTACATTACACTTCTCAAATACTTATGCTGTTGTGGTTTTCTGGAATTTGTTTATAACAAAAATGTCGGTACTCACTTTAGTTGCCTTTCGTTTCCCGGCTATTTATAACTGCATAAGAGTTATGTTTATATATGGCGCATACAATTCCAAACTATTTCCTATTTTACACGTTTGTTTATAAAAAACGCACACACAAATACACACGCAGTCTCACGGTAATTGAATTTCCAAGCAAGGAACTAAATATGATTTTTTTAGAAACCAATATTTACAACTCAAGTGTATGCGTTGTATAAACAGTAAATTTAATACTTTTCATAATTTCTGAACGCGACAGCAACTCATAACACACATACACTCACACATACGAACGTACATATATGTTTACATAAGTATATACATGTGTTCAAGCATATGCTTGAAGGGCTTGTCATTGTTTTGTTTCTTGCTTTTTTGTGTTTTACTTTTTGTACTTTTTACACTTCAAATATTTGCCTTATCGGCTGCTCCAAAAACCAAAAGAGTCGCACAAAAACCACAAAAGAAATACACGAAATATATTGCTGTTGTTGTTGCTTTTTCTGCTTTTGGACCGCGTTACTGTGCGCAAAGGCGTACGAAAACTCGTGCGGCTCTACGAAATATGCGTATTTACTTTGTATATATGTAAATATACCGATATCTACATGCATATATACTACATATTGTATGGGCACATGCTTTAATATTTGCTTGCCAGCACCAGTTCGGCAAAACGCCGCACAACAACAACAAAGTCAGAAGAATATTCAAGTGAAAAGGCAAAAGGCCTGCATATCCAACAGATACGCGTTGCGCTGCACGTTGTTAATGCGTACAGACATACATACAAACATATACATAAAGTCAAGCAGTCACCAGGCTGTTTGCCTGCCACCGCCTTTGGTTGGTCTCTTCTTCCTTCGTGCCGCTGCAACGTCATTGCGCTGCGAACTCTGTTTTTGCACGCTATTTGGCGCTCCTCCTGTTTGCTTTAGAAATCTACTCCCAATCTTATATTGACTTCTTCGAATTTGTCCTATTTGTGCATTTGTCTGGGGTGTGTGTTCTCTTTTAGCTAGCCACATGAGACATATTTCTGTTATGAATTTTTAGCGCAGACTGTAAATATTTTGCATACATAGTAAATATTTTTAATTTGCTTGAGAAGAGGAAGCAATTTTTAGCTAAAAATAGCTAATATTGAAGATGTTGAAAAAAAGTGAAAAATGTACGCGATATTCGAAAACGTAGAAGTCGCGATCTAACAGTCGTCGAGTATCAAAATATTAAAAAAGTTTAGTTTCATAACCTTGGCGAAACAGGGACTAACTACTAGTCTTATAAAAACCCAGTAGCTAAGCTCAGTAGTAGTCGAGTTTATTTTACCGAACACGGTTTATATTCATTACTCGACAGAATTTCTGAAACTATTTGTTATGTATTTCATATTTGTTAATTATTATCGATAATATTTGCACTCATTGTCAAATAAAAGCATTATTGCTAACCAAAAAACAGTAAAGAGCAATAGTGGCTTCTCATTGGTTAGCTCTATACTCGCATAAAATAATGGTGAGAGAGAAATGTGAGTGTAAATATGAAGTAATGATCGCTGTCATAGCGTAAACTAATTGGAAGATAATGAGTACTGCATAAATCAAATTGTTCAACAGTTTCTTTAAAGGAATTGGATAAAAAAATTTATTTCAAATTAAAGAGGCTCTCAAACCAGCAATTTTATTTAAAAAAAAATTCTACATTAACGATTTTACAAAAAAGAAGGAAATGCATTGTTTGATAGAGATTGAATAATTAGAAGAAATTCGCCAAAACAAATATTATTGAGAATGCAGAAGAATTGCCTTTATTGTGCCAAATTACTGAGCATGTGATTAAATTGCAATAAATTTTATGCACAATTGTTTAAAGAGCTATCATGATTACCTACTTATTGATCCAGTTTTTGCTGCAGAATCGATTAAAGAGCATTACTCGTTTCTCATTGGTCAGTTGCGTTGACTTAATGCTTAGCACTCATATTCTAACTTTAAGTGAGGAAAAAGAGAGTTTAAAATTGAGGAACAGTGGCAACTGACAAAGGCAGGAGAAGTTAATTAATTGAACCAAGATGTAAGTATGACGAGTAATTGAAAATTTGTACTTAATGATAATACAATAGAAGGTGCTAGGCGCAAGGACTTAATGACAAAATTAAAGTAAGATAATGAAGATGATGCGGTTGGTAAGTAGCTTAATGTTTTGCATAAGAAAGTACCGATTTATTTTAAGTTATAAAAATATATTAGAATATTAGCAACGATTTGAAGATTCTTTTAGCTATATTTTACATTGCTTAAACATTTTGATGAAGTCGAAAACATGTTATTATGAAATATAAGCATGTTTAAGAGCACTATAAATAATTTCAAGTTTCTTCTAGTATTTATAGAGATTAAAGATGTAAGAGATTAAAATTAGAGACTAAAGACCATTTGTGTATGAAATTTTAAGGCATCAAAAACCCTATCACTGACTTGTATGAAAGCTGAATAAGTTGAAGAACCTTATAGATCGTCTAGAGCTTCCTTTAGCCGCGAATTTAGAGAGACCTTACGTTTTGTGTTTTAAAGAGTGTACTGTGAATTTTCATTTTCTTCCCCATAAAAACCCATTAACTGACCCACACAACTATTGCCGTAACTGTATATAAATTACAACAACTATTTTGTTTAAATAAAATGTTTTTGCTTACAATATGACAAACACACCGCCGAGACATTCCACACGCTTGTAAAACACTCAAAACAAACAAGCAAATACTCACAAGCACACTCAACTCAGATAACGGGCTAAAACGCTGACACGCTCATGTCCCCTTATATTACAAATGTGAATGCGATCCATACTTTAGGCAACATAA